>NC_038256.2:16596133-16791044 GCF_000004515.6 Glycine max
ATTGTACAACTTTCCATTACATTGCATTGTTTCATATGAAGTCCGCATTTACCAAATTTCACGACAAAGGTTGCATGCATCTGCATCCCTAAAAATCATGTTAACTGCATAGATTTCATACATCTAATGTCCAAATCTTGTGGATTTGGGATGACCGGCCCTCTCGATGAGTCGATCTCTTGCTTTCTCATAAGGGTGGACCCTTGGGTACTTGTACCTATCACTTTTAGAGGACTACACGTCCTTGCCAACAGAGGGCTGCACGCCCTCACCTTCAGAGGACTACATGTCCTCGCCTTGAGAGGGCTACACGCCCTCACCTTGGGTACTAGTTACCCTCACCGTCAGAGGACTACACGTCCTCGCCTTGAGAGGACTACACGTCCTCACCATCAGAGGGTTGCACGCCCTTGCCTCTAGAGGACTACATGTCCTCGCCTTGAGAGGGCTACACGCCCTCACCTTGGGTACTAGTTACCCTCACCGTCAGAGGACTACACGTCCTCGCCTTGAGAGGACTACACGTCCTCACCATCAGAGGGCTGCACGCCCTCACCTCCAGAGGACTACATGTCCTCGCCTTGAGAGGGCTACACGCCCTCACCTTGGGTACTAGTTACCCTCACCGTTGAGAGGACTACACGTCCTCGCCTTGAGAGGACTACACGTCCTCACCATCAGAGGGCTGCACGCCCTCACCTCCAGAGGACTACATGTCCTCGCCTTGAGAGGGCTACACGCCCTCACCTTGGGTACTAGTTACCCTCACCGTCAGAGGACTACACGTCCTCGCCTTGAGAGGACTACACGTCCTCACCATCAGAGGGCTGCACGCCCTCACCTCCAGAGGACTACATGTCCTCGCCTTGAGAGGGCTACACGCCCTCACCTTGGGTACTAGTTACCCTCACCGTCAGAGGACTACACGTCCTCGCCTTGAGAGGACTACACGTCCTCACCATCAGAGGGCTGCACGCCCTCACCTCCAGAGGACTACATGTCCTCGCCTTGAGAGGGCTACACGCCCTCACCTTGGGTACTAGTTACCCTCACCGTCAGAGGACTACACGTCCTCGCCTTGAGAGGACTACACGTCCTCACCATCAGAGGGTTGCACGCCCTTGCCTCCAGAGGACTACATGTCCTCGCCTTGAGAGGGCTACACGCCCTCACCTTGGGTACTAGTTACCCTCACCGTCAGAGGACTACACGTCCTCGCCTTGAGAGGACTACACGTCCTCACCATCAGAGGGCTGCACGCCCTCACCTCCAGAGAACTACATGTCCTCGCCTTGAGAGGGTTGCACGCCCTCGAGCTTGGGCACTAGTTACCCTCACCGTCAGAGGACTACACGTCCTCGCCTTGAGAGGACTACACGTCCTCACCATCAGAGGGCTGCACGCCCTTACCTCCAGAGGACTACATGTCCTCGCCTTGAGAGGGCTACACGCCCTCACCTTAGGTACTAGTTACCCTCACCGTCAGAGGACTACACGTCCTCGCCTTGAGAGGACTACACGTCCTCACCATCAGAGGGCTGCACGCCCTTACCTCCAGAGGACTACATGTCCTCGCCTTGAGAGGGCTACACGCCCTCACCTTAGGTACTAGTTACCCTCACCGTCAGAGGACTACACGTCCTCGCCTTGAGAGGACTACACGTCCTCACCACCAGAGGGCTGCACGCCCTCACCTCCAGAGGACTATAAGTCCTCGCCTTGAGAGGGCTACATGCCCTCACCTTGGGTACTAGTTACCTTCACCTTCAGAGGACTACACGTCCTCGCCTTCAAAGGGTCATGTACCTTCAACTTCAGAGGACTACACGTCCTCGCCGTCAAAGGGTCATGTGCCTTCACCTTTGTAGGGCTACACGCCCTCACATTCAGAGGACTACACGTCCTCACCTTTAGAGGACTACACGTCCTCGCCATCATAGGACTACACTCCCTCGCCTTCGAAAGGCGACACGTCCTGAACTTCAGAGGGCTACACGCCCTCGCCTTTAGAGGACTACGCGTCCTCACTTTCAGTGGGCTCCATATCCACACCTTAAGATAATTTAAGGTCCTCTGTCCTTAAATGCTTAACCGAGACTTGCACTCCCGGTTAAGGGAGCAGTAGTTTCCTTTTAACGGTTCCTGGGCCACCCCCTGATATTGGAGGAGGGCCAACTGTGCGAGCACAACCAGAGAGGGAGGCTATCACACAGCTACTATACATACCGGGGCAAGATTTCACCCGTGCCGCTGCAAAGAGACGAGTGCGGATCATGCGCACCAACATGACCACTCTTACACAGATATAGATGACATTGCTACTTAGCAACATTCTGCCCAGCGACCGCAATGCCAATCTCCCCCTGCAAAAGTATCAGTTGGTCTGTGTCGTCCCGACATGGGTAAGTATGCATATAGTTCAACTGATTTCTGATACCATCTATTGTTTGCAGGGATCGCACCCACAAAGACACCCAGTGAACCTGAAGAAGTCCAACAGGGCCCTGGGGTTTCCAGCTCTGGTTACGGGCCTCTATCAGTCCTACAGGGTGCTCGTACCCCCCCGACAAGGTCACATCATCATAGGTAAGTATGCACATCGCTCAACTGATTTCTGATTTCATCTATTGTTTGCAGGGATCGCGCCTGCAAGACACCCAGTGGACCCGAAGAAGTCCAACAGGGTCTTGGAGTTGTCAAGCTCTAATTACGGGTCTCTGTCAGTTCTACGGAGTACCTGTCACCTCCAGCAAGGGCATCAGGCCCCCTACTAATCGAGCTTTCATCAAGAAGTACTGTGTCTCTAGGCAGGCGCAGGACGAAACACCACAGCAGCCTGGGGATGGTCGGTAGCGGGCAATAGACGCACCGCCACCACCTTTAGAGTTCACCTCTGCTCATCCACAAAAAGGTTTGAGTATTGCCTACGACACATGGCCGACCAATAGGCAACCAAGTCCAAAGCCAAAGGTAAGCAAAGTACTAGGTCAGTGACCGACAAGTCATAAGGCGTCCAGCTAAAGACGTTAAAGAAGCGCTACTAGGAGGCAACCTAGTACCTTTTGAATCTATGCTTGTTATTTGATCACTTTTTATAGTAGGACGCACCTAGTTGCTCATGAGCCTGTGAATTTAAATAAAACAAGCGCAAGCTCGGAAGGTAGTCATACCTCACAAAATATATATGTATGTTTAGGTAGAAAGATACCTTAGATATGCATGTATGTAAACAAAAAAACACTTCACAAAATATATATGTATGTTTAGGTAGAAAGATACCTTAGATATGCATGTATGTAACAAAAAATACTTCACAAAATATATATATGTATGTTTAGGTAGAAAGATACCTTAGATATGCATGTATGTAAACAAAAACACACTTCACAAAATATATATATGTATGTTTAGGTAGCAAGATACCTTAGATATGCATGTATGTAGCAAAAAGATACCTCACAAAACATATATATGTATGTTTAGGTAGCAAGATACCTTGGATATGCATGTATATAGCAAAAATACCTCGCAAAAATATACACATGTTTAGGTAGCAAAATACCTCATGAAAAAAAAAGGGGAAAAAAAAAAAACAAACAAGAAAAAGAAATAAACAAATGATAATGATAAAAAAAAAAAGAAGGAGAAAAAAGAAAAAATAAGTTGTCAAGCTGAAAAACCAACATGCTTTTGAAAAGAGATGACTTCCAACTTTTCTTTGAAAAAAATTCACTGATCATAACTAGTTTTTGAAAAGATGTGTATACACCTGAAGGGTGAATGCTGTGAAGATTTTCCCAGACGCCCAAAATGGACTCGAATGAATGCACAAATTGATAAAAGAACATATTTTGGAAATATTGGGTTGATTTAAAATAGAGGAAATAAATCCTGAGCCCTAGCATCACATGACCATAAAAATTTGACACTTGAGTGTCCGCATAGGTGCATGCATGACCCGTTTTGCATAAAGTTTCCAAATCATCATTTTTGCATTTGTGTCATGGAAATAATGTGGGGCATCCCTTTTATCCTTGAGCCAAACCAAACCCTGACATGTATCATGTCTAGCCATTCTACAAACCTTGAGCCAAAATCCTGACTCACCATAATCCTTACCCTCGGAAGCAAAAAGGAAAAGAAGGAAAATTTCCAATCAAAGAGAAAGCAAAAAAGAAAAGAAGGAAAATTTCCAATCAAAGAGAAAGCAAAAAACAGAAAAGAAAGGAAATTCCCAATCAAAGAGTGGGAGAAAGCAAAAAGAAAAGAAAGAAAATTCCCAACCAAAGAATGGGAGAAAGAAAAAAAGAGAAAAGAAGGAAATAAAGCTCCTGATCAAGGATCGAAAGAAAACAGAAGAAATGTGCAGAGAGGTCTTTGGACCGGACAATATCTGAACAATACAGAATTGCCACCAAATGAACGAAAAAAGAAGGAAAGGGAACCACGACCTAAAATAGTCTTCTCCCTTTGATTACCAACCAAAATCCCGTGCGCTAGCGACCTTTTTTTCTCGCCCCGCACTAAACAAAAAAAAACAGAAAAAGAAAAAGCCAGAAAAATCAAAAGCCAAAAACACACAAAAGCCGAAAAACTCGCCAAAAGAACCCATTCCCAAGGGAAGTCCTATTTGATCCATGATCACGCATGTAATTTTTGATTTGATAGGAAATAATTTGCAAAGTCAAGTCATGACATATCTATGGTTCGGAATTAGGATGAAACACTTACCTGTGCGAAATTGATACACTTTGAGTGGATTTCTTCTATTTTTGTCGAACCCAGTGTTTCCTCTAAATGGTCATTTAGAAACGAAATGCTAACATCCAAAATCTCATTTATGGTTATGGGAGATTTCATCAGCAGACTCTCCTTCCCCGGTAGACGCATTGTTTTTCACTCAAAAAAGCATATGCTGCTCTAAATCAGTTGGAATATTTGTCTCTTTGCTAAAGCATGTTTGCATTTTAGTGGAGAAAACACCGAGACTTTTTCCAGTCTCACAAGTTATCCAGAACTACGTAGGTCTGAGTTCTTCATTGGAGGATACGTAGGAGCAAGAGCCTCGCTTTTGTCGACCACACCGCCTTTTGTTGCCATGACTCAAGAGCTGGTAGCCCGCGGAGATACCTTACGGTTATCCGCACCTTTTTGTCATCCAGAGGCGGCGGGCCCGATGACAAGCAGAGACCAAGTTTGGTCATTCTGCACCCATGATACGCGGAGATACCTTACGGTTATCCGCACCTTTTTGTCATCCAGAGGCGGCGGGCCCGATGACAAGCAGAGACCAAGTTTGGTCATTCTGCACCCATGATACGCGGAGATACCTTATGGTTATTCGCACCCTTTTGTCATCCAGAGGCGGCGGGCCCGATGACAAGCAGAGACCAAGTTTGGTCATTCTGCACCCATGATACGCGGAGATACCTTACGGTTATCCGCACCTTTTTGTCATCCAGAGGCGGCGGGCCCGATGACAAGCAGAGACCAAGTTTGGTCATTCTGCACCCATGATACGCGGAGATACCTTACGGTTATCCGCATCTTTTTGTCATCCAGAGGCGGCGGGCCCGATGACAAGCAAAGACCAAGTTTGGTCATTCTGCACCCATGATACGCGGAGATACCTTACGGTTATTCGCACCCTTTTGTCATCCAGAGGCGGCGGGCCCGATGACAAGCAGAGACCAAGTTTGGTCATTCTGCACCCATGATACGCGGAGATACCTCACGGTTATTCGCACCCTTGTATCATCCAGAGGCGGCGGGCCCGATGATACGCGGAGATACCTTACGGTTATTCGCACCCTTTTGTCATCCAGAGGCGGCGGGCCCGATGACAAGCAGAGACCAAGTTTGGTCATTCTGCACCCTTGTATCATCCAGAGGCGGCGGGCCCGATGATACGCGGAAATACCCGAGTGGTTATCCGTATAAACATTCTTTTGCTATCTGTAAGACAGAACGCTTGATAGCATGCAGAGACTGACATAGTCTTCTGCACCTTTTGTTCCTCCGGGAACAACAAGTCATTTACATGCGGAAATTTCATGGTCGCCCGCGACTCTCGTCAACCGGGAGGAGCCAAACTAGTGTCATACGCTAATTTTCGGGGACCTTTGCTTGATGACATGCGACCATTCTTTGGTCCTTGTGAGGTGCTTGGCACCCATCATTAGGCAATTTGTGAAATTTTGGGAACAACAAGTCATTTGCATGTGGAGATTTTATGGTCACCCGCGACTCTCGCCAAATCGAGAGGAACGAAATTAGTGTCTTATCTTTACTTTCCTTTTATCTCCAATAAAAGACAAGTAAAGAGGGGCAACTGTCATACCCTAATTTCGTCCGGGGACCTTTGCTCGATGACGTGCGACCATTCTTTGGTCCTCGTGAGGTGCTTGGCACCCATCATTAGGCAATTTGTGAAATTCCAGGACATGCCGAAAAACCAAAAAAATATTGATGCACAATCCGTAAGTTTCCGTGACACACCGGAAATCAAATGGAAGCATCATTGCATAATTAAGTGAGGTTCCGTAACATTCCGTGAGTCAAAAAGGGGATGATTATGTAATCCGCAAGGTTCCATAACATTACGGAAAGAAAACAAGTATCGTTACGAAATTCGTAAGTTTCCGTAACTTTACGAAAAAAGAATCACCAAAAAACAGCAGAGGGGGTGTACTTAGTAAAAATGGGGGTGCAAATAGCACCCAGGCCCACTTGGGCCCTCCAGAAGATTCCTCCAGAAGGCGGTTGCTTCTGGAGGAAGCAACCCTGCTCGCCTGGGCGAGCTGAGCTCGCCTGGGCGAGCTGGGCGGCAACCACCTCCCCTATTTTGCTATAAATAGGGGAGGAAGTGAAGAAGGAAGGGGTCCAGCCCCTTAGGCACTTCTCTCTCTTTCGAATTTGCTTGGAAAAATTGTTTCCGTGAAGAAAATCTAAGCCGAGGCGCTTCCGAAACGTTTCCGTAACGTTTTCCGTGAGGAATCTCGCAAAGCTTTCAACCGTTCTTCGACGTTCTTCATTCGTTCTTCATCGTTCTTCGATCTTCAACGGGTAAGTACCTCGAACCAAGCTTTTCGATTCATTCTATGTACCCGTAGTGGTCCACATTGTGTTTCGTGCATTTTTATTCTCGTTTTGTTTACTTTTTATACCCCCTATTGACGTGCTTAAGCCATTTCACTTAAGTCATTTCTCGCTTAACTTAAAAATAAAATAAATTTCCACCGAACGTTTGAATTGTATTATCCATTAACTTCGGTTAAAATAAATTCCGACCGTTCGGTCGTGCCGTAACCACGTTGGAAATCAAAAAGAGGTAAAAAAATAATATAATAATCAAAAAAACATCTTTTAGTAAAATAAAGCGGAAAATCAATCGGACGTTTTCTCTTTGGGATTTCTCATTCTTGATCGAATTGATTAATAACTAAAGTGAAACTAAGGCTAAAATCAACTCGCCTAGTCAAGCTCGTCCACAAAAATAGGCTTTTGAAGTTCGTCATTTCAATTTTTCACTAAGTAAAATGGATCATTTTTAAGGTCCAACGCCTTAAAATGATCACCTCTTAAAATCAAAAAGAATCACTTGATAAGAAAGAACTACGTAGGTCTGAGTTCCTCATTGAGGATACGTAGGAGCAAAAGCCCCGCTTTTGTCGACCACCCCAAGAGATCGTTAATGGTCCAATGCCTTAACGTTTCTCTCCTTTCAAAAACAAGAGATCGTTAATGGTCCAACACCTTAACGTTTCTCCCCTTTCAAAATCAAAAGACCGTTTAATGGTTCAACACCTTAAATGACCTTTTGTTCAATAAAAAACATATTTTGCAAAAAAAGACAAAAACAACTTAACCAAACACTTTGTTCCAAAAGAACTACGTAGGTCTGATTTTCGCATCCCAAATTGAGGAATACGTAGGAGCAAAGGGAAACACCCTTGTCGACCACAAAAAGAGAAAATATAAAAAGGGTATAAAGGATATAAGAACATAAAAGGGAACATAAAAATCAAAGTCATGTTTGCACATTCGATTAAAGGCTGCCGTCCCTTGGGACGGACGTGTGGGGTGCTAATACCTTCCCCGTGCGTAAATACAACTCCCGAACCTTTCACTTAAAAGTTCGTAGATCGCGTCTTTTCCGGTTTTTCCGACGTTTTCCTCAAATAAACGTTGGTGGCGACTCCGCGCGTATTCCTTTCGTGGAACACGCATCCCGCGAGTCACGCGTCGCCCTCCCGCCGAAGGGTAGGTTGCGACAAGTCCTAAATGGCATTTCAAGCTAAGATTAACTCACTCTAACCTCTAAATACTACCAATTCCAGATTTGGCCTTCCAGCCCTCATAAATTCACTATTTTTCCACTCATAACACCACATTCTCACTTTCCAACCCTAGGTTAACTACCATTCATCTCTAACAGTTTTCCATAAGCAATTTCAGCATATAAACATCACAAACATAATCACAAAAACCCTAAAACAGAATGGGTATGTTTAACTCATCCAAACATGGCAATTTCAACAAGCTTTCAACAAGTTTCTTCATAAATAATCATCATAAAGCAGAAACCTAGCAAGACTACCCCTCATATCTCCCAAAACCCCATACCCACGAAAATCAAAGGAGAAAGAAGTCCACCCAAACCTGAAATTTTGAAGTCCCACTCGTAGACACGCACTTCACGACCCCGAAAATGCTCTCCTTTCACGATTTGGGGCAGAAATGATGGCCAAAGGTTGGAGCTTTGTTGGGCAACAATGGTGGAGGAAGAAGAGAAGAAGAAGGCTGCGTGAGAGAGAGGGAGAGCTTCTGAATTTTTCTGCTTTGGCTGAGTGAGGAGAGAGAAAAGCTTTTTGGTTTTAAATAAAGGGTTTTCTCTTTTTCTATTATTTTATTTAAGCAATGCCACATGTCTCCATTTGAGTGGAGCAAAAAGGGCCCACTTTCCCTTTTTGACTGTGACCCATACTCAGCCACAAAAGTGAGGAAAATCTGACCTTTGAAACGCTAAAATCCAGCCTCGGTTTGCGTGTCGTTTCTCTGGTTCCAGTTCCTCGCGTTTCTCTACGTCCGTCGGGGCCAGTTTTCGAAAGTAGGCAATATATATATCAAAACGCTCAGAATAAAACCCCGAGCGTGGTTCAGAGGTTGGTTTCGTTAAATTTTAAGTCGCACGCAAAACGATGATTTTTAGGCTAGTTACTTAAGAATTAACCCATAACCTCCCAGTTATGGATTTCTCTTCCTTAATTAGCCTAACCCGCATATCTTGCCCCCACTACTCCTATTTCTACCAAGAACATATATGCATATACACTCAATAATACTTATATATATATATAATCATTCAAAATACATATTTTCGAAAATTCCGGGTAGAAATTTCCAGGATGTCACAATACTCCCACCCTTTTAGGAATTTCGTCCCCGAAATTAACTACTCGATGAACAAACTTGGGTACAATTCTCTCATCCTATCCTCCAACTCCCATGTTGAATCACCCTCATCGGTTCCCCACTGCACCTTCACCAACGCGATCTCCTTTCCTCTCAATGAGGTTGTGCTTTATAGGTGAGGTTATCCTTAACCTGTACCTCGTCCACTGCAAGTATATGTGATGGATCCGGGTTGTACTGTCTCAGTTGAGAGACATGAAACACAGGATGCAAATTCGATAAACTTGGAGGTAAGGCGATATGATAAGCTACAGGCCCAATCTTCTTCAAAATCTGATACGGACCTAGATACTTGGGTGTCAACTTCCTAGCCTTGAGAGCTCTTCCGACCCCGGTTACGGGAGAAACCTTCAAAAACACATGTTCTCCTTCCTGAAAATCTAGTGGCTTCCTCCTTCTATCATAATAGCTCTTCTGCCTATCCTGAGATGCTTTTATCTTCTCTCGAATCAATTTCACTTGTTCGTTAATCTGTTGTAGCATTTCAGGTCCAAGAAGTACTGCTTCTCCATCATCATACCAACAAATAGGAGTTTTGCACTTTCGTCCATATAAAGCTTCAAAAGGAGCCATACCAGTACTGGCTTGGTAGCTATTGTTGTAAGTAAACTCAATCAACGACAAACAGTCCATCCAGCTACCTTGTTGCTCTATAATACACGCCCAAAGTAGATCCTCTAGAGTCTGAATAGTTCGTTCAGTCTGACCATCTGTTTGAGGATGATAAGCTGAACTAAGTTTCAGCTTTGTCCCCAAGGTATGCCCGGTTTGAGTTCTGACATTGTACAGCGCCGATTACCTCTAAATCCCGAGTGTTCCCCGGTAAAGCAGAAACTGAGAAGGATGAAGCCCGAAACATCCTTGAAGATAAAAGAAGAAGTGAAGAAGCAATTTGACGCTAGTTTTCTGGCCGTCACTCGGTATCCGGAATGGGTTGCCAACATTGTACCGGTCCCTAAGAAAGATGGGAAAGTACGAATGTGTGTGGATTATCGGGACCTGAATCGGGCCAGTCCCAAGGACAATTTTCATTTGCCACACATCGATATCCTCGTGGATAACACGACCAATTTCGCTTTATTTTCCTTCATGGACGGTTTCTCCGGTTACAATCAGATAAAGATGGCGCCAGAGGATATGGAAAAGACTACCTTCGTCACCCTGTGGGGGACGTTCTGTTACAAGGTGATGTCCTTTGGACTCAAGAATGTCAGGGCAACTTATCAACGGGCCATGGTAGCTTTGTTCCATGATATGATGCATCAAGAGATCGAGGTCTACGTGGACGACATAATTGCTAAATCTAAATCCGAGGAAGAACACCTTGTCAACCTGTGGAAGTTGTTCGAAAGGCTTAAGAAATATCAATTAAGGTTGAACCCCGCCAAGTGTACCTTTGGGGTCAAATCAGGGAAATTGCTTGGTTTTATCGTGAGCCAAAAAGGGATAGAGGTAGACCCCGAAAAGGTGAAGGCCATCCTTGAGATGCCAGAACCTCGTACTGAGAGGCAAGTCCAAGGCTTCCTGGGACGCTTGAATTATATTGCCAGATTCATATCGCAGCTCACCGCCATTTGTGAGCCATTGTTCAAGCTCTTACGCAAAAACCAAACTGATCGCTGGAATGAGGATTGCCAAGAGGCTTTTGGAAGGATCAAGAAGTGCCTAATGAATCCTCCCGTACTTATGCCACCAGTACCTGGAAGGCCTCTCATCTTGTACATGACAATCTTAGACGAGTCAATGGGGTGTATGCTGGGACAACATGACGAATCCGGGAAGAAAGAGCGCGCTGTTTACTACCTAAGTAAGAAGTTCACGACCTGTGAAATGAACTACTCCTTGCTTGAAAAAACGTGTTGTGCTTTAGTATGGGCATCCCATCGCCTAAGGCAGTACATGCTGAGCCATACTACCTGGTTGATATCCAAGATGGACCCAGTTAAGTACATCTTTGAAAAGCCAGCTCTCACGGGACGAATCGCCCGGTGGCAAGTCCTGCTATCCGAGTTTGATATAGTCTACGTCACCCAAAAGGCGATAAAAGGAAGCACCTTAGCAGATTATTTGGCTCACCAGCCTCTTAACGACTATCAGCCCATGCATCCTGAATTCCCGGATGAGGACATCATGGCCTTGTTTGAGGAAAAATTGGACGAAGATCGGGACAAATGGACCGTATGGTTTGACGGAGCGTCAAACATTCTAGGCCATGGCGTTGGGGCAGTATTGGTCTCTCCGGACAATCAATGTGTACCTTTCACAGCCAGGCTAGGATTCGACAGCACCAACAACATGGCCGAATATGAAGCATGTGCCCTGGCCGTCCAGGCAGCGATTGACTCCAATGTCAAACTACTCAAGGTGTACGGCGACTCAGCGTTGGTAATCCATCAGCTGAGAGGGGAATGGGAAACTAGAGATCCCAAGCTGATACCCTACAAGGCCTATATCAAGGAATTGGCTAAGACTTTTGATGAGATCTCCTTCCATCATGTTCCCCGCGAGGAAAATCAAATGGCGGATGCGCTTGCTACTTTGGCGTCTATGTTCCAGCTAACGCCGCACGGGGATCTACCCTACATTGAATTTTGGTGTCGTGGCAAACCCGCGCATTGTTGCCAAGTAGAAGAGGAACGGGACGGAAAGCCTTGGTATTTCGACATCAAGCGATATGTCGTAAGCAAAGAATACCCGCCAGAGATTGCCGACAATGATAACAGGACATTGAGAAGGTTGGCAGCCGGTTTCTTCATGAGTGGAAGTATACTGTATAAGAGAAATCACGACATGACACTCCTGCGGTGTGTGGATGCCAGGGAGGCAAATCACATGATCGAGGAAGTCCATGAGGGCTCGTTTGGAACGCACGCCAACGGGCATGCTATGGCCAGGAAGATCCTAAGAGCAGGTTATTACTGGCTTACCATGGAAAGTGATTGTTGTGTCCATGTGAGGAAATGCCACAAATGTCAAGCGTTCGCAGATAATGTCAATGCCCCACCACATCCTCTGAATGTCATGTCCGCCCCTTGGCCTTTCTCCATGTGGGGAATAGATGTCATTGGGACCATTGAGCCCAAGGCCTCGAATGTTCATCGCTTCATCCTCGTAGCGATAGATTATTTTACCAAGTGGGTCGAGGCGGCCTCCTATACCAATGTCACGAGGGGTGTGGTGGTCAGGTTCATTAAGAAAGAGATCATCTGCCGATATGGTTTGCCAAGGAAGATTATCACGGACAACGGCACCAATCTGAATAACAAGAT
This sequence comes from Glycine max, assembly GCF_000004515.6. Taxonomy (NCBI): domain Eukaryota; kingdom Viridiplantae; phylum Streptophyta; class Magnoliopsida; order Fabales; family Fabaceae; genus Glycine; species Glycine max. The sequence goes on from NC_038256.2 coordinate 16,608,877, forward strand.
GATGGGGGAAATGTGCGAGGAGTTTAAAATCCAGCATCACAATTCCACACCTTACCGGCCAAAGATGAATGGAGCCGTGGAAGCGGCCAATAAGAATATCAAAAAGATTATCCAAAAGATGACCGTGTCATACAGAGATTGGCACGAAATGCTCCCATTCACGTTACACGGTTACCGAACTTCAGTGCGAACGTCAACTGGGGCAACGCCGTTCTCATTGGTGTATGGGATGGAGGCTGTGTTACCGTTTGAGGTAGAAGTCCCGTCATTAAGGATCTTGGCAGAATCCGGATTAAAGGAATCAGAGTGGGCCCAAACGCGCTATGACCAGCTCAACCTCATTGAGGGTAAGCGCTTAACGGCCATGAGTCATGGGCGCTTGTACCAGCAAAGAATGAAGAGTGCATTCGACAAGAAGGTACGCTTGCGCAAGTTCCATGAGGGAGACCTTGTGCTAAAGAAAATGTCCCATGCTGTCAAGGACAATCGAGGAAAATGGGCCCCAAACTACGAAGGGCCTTTTGTTGTGAAGAGGGCTTTTTTTCGGAGGAGCCCTGGTGCTTACCAACATGGATGGCGAAGAGCTACCTTCACCTGTGAATTCTGATGTCGACAAGCGATATTATGCTTAGAATCTGGGGCAATTAAGGGTGTCGCTGCATGTTCTTTATCCTTATGTGTTTTCTGGATTTCCCCCAGGGATTCCCCGTCTACTGTATCTCTCGTTACAATCTTTCAAAGAAATGAACGTGGATTCGAGGCTTTAGTCCTCACGTTGGTTTCAAACCTTGCGTTAATTTGTGATCACCTGAGCCCTTCCGCTCAGTTCATGGGATGCCCCAAGCGCTTAATTAAAATTGAACCTAAACCAACATTCACTAAAATTTGCTGCATTTGAAAACATTCATGCATACGCATACGCATGCATATTGTTGTGGTCAAACAGGGGCAGGATTATCTTGAGCTACCTTCTGGGGTGGGGACAAAACATGAACAGCAGAAACCAACCAAGGTAAGACAACGACGCGATCGGGATTGGCCATACCTGGTTGTTTACTACTTGCAGGTACTTAGGAACGGATGCAACTGGGGATGGGGTCACGACCGACTGATCGTCGCCCCTTCTCTGCGCTAAACAAGCAGAGAACGTCGCTGCAAGGCAGCCCCGTATCCTTTTACTATTTGTTTGTTTTAAAAATAAGTAATCAACGCCTAATTCTAACTTAAGTAAGTTCAAGGTAGGCGAGACGCTAACCCATGAAAAAGGAGGGGACATGGGTAATGTTCCCCTCAAAAAAAAAAAAAAGTGCAGGTTAGCTCGCCTGGGTGAGCAACCCCTGCACCAAATTATAAAAGTGACGAAAGGGGGGACGTTTTTGCATTCAAAAACTTCTTTTCCCCCCTTTCAAAAGCCATACCCACGGAATTTATGAGTTTGCATCCCTAGGATCTCTATTTTTCGCATTCTTCGATTCCGTTTTGCGCTTTTATTCATCATCAACAAGTAAGTGTTCCATCCTTAAGCTTTCTAGCTTTTCATTGGTGTATTTTGATCTCCTTTTGGTCCTCTAAATTGTGGGAATGTGTTCAAATATGTGGGGCAATTTTGGTTTGTTTTCTTGCTTGATTGGTTTGAATTGGGGGTTTGTATGAGATGGCCCTAGGCCTATAATGCATTTTTGAAGCAATGGGACATGCCACATTGTCCCCGTTCTCTTGCTATTGATGCCTAAACACGCGCCCACCAAGTGTTCGGTGAAATGCCCCAATGGCATTAGCGCGTGGTTTTTGTAGGGAAACAACCCATGGGGCATTTTGGTTTGCACATATTTTCCATTTTTTGGGACATGCATTCATTTCCGAAAGGGCTAGAGTAATTGCCCCACATATATCCTAGGCCTAGGAACCAAAGTTTTTATGCAAAAGAACACAAGAGTGGGTGCATATTGGGTAAAGTTACCCTTTTTGGCCAGCAATCAGCTATGAGCCACGCTACGATAATTTCCCTACCCCTAGATGTTTAGGAATTTTGCTCATCATAAATGTATAGGTTTAGGATAGGTAGCAAAATACCTTTGGCAATTTACACTTTGGGTGTGGTAGCAAAATACTTGGATGTATGTACATGTAATTTTGGGTAGTCAAAATGTCTCACAAAAATATATATATATATATATATATATATTGCATGTTATGTAAAGAAAATACATTACAAAAAATACCTTTTAATTTGAATACAATTTTAGTCAGCAAAAGGAAATATACTTGAATTCGCATGCGGCTTTAGGTAGTAAAAACACTTGAATAAAGCATGAAATGTAGCACCTTATTGTGTAGATAGCCAAGATTCATCACAAAGTTTGTATATGCATAGGTATTAGAAATACCAGAATGTGCACGTGTGCAATTTTTGGTAGCCAAGATGCTTTGAGTATGCATGTATGTAAATTTAGCCAAGGAACTGCATGTGATGTAGGTAGCAAATACACCTTGGAAGTACATATAAATAATCTAGGTGACGAAGGTGCCTTGATTGTGCATGGGTGCATTTTTCTTAGTTAGAAGAATATCTTGTGCGAGTGAATGTTCGTAAGGAAGTATGTGCATGAGTTTGCTCTAAACTTACATTGATGTTTGTGTTTATTGGAGGAGGTTGTATGCCATTTTTGTTTTAAGAGTAGCATTTCTTGGTAAAACTAACTTTCCTAATGTTTGCCTTCGCAGGAAATGGCTCCGAGGAAGCTTGCCTCAAAGAGGTCCAGGAAGGATAAGGCGGCCGAAGGAACTAGTTCCGCTCCTGAGTATGACAGTCACCGCTTTAGGAGCGCCGTACACCAGCAGTGCTTCGAGGCCATCAAGGGATGGTCATTTCTCCGGGAGCGACGCGTCCAGCTCAGGGACGACGAGTATACGGATTTCCAGGAGGAGATAGGTCACCGGCGGTGGGCATCACTAGTTACCCCCATGGCCAAGTTCGATCCAGAAATAGTCCTCGAATTTTATGCCAATGCTTGGCCAACAGAGGAGGGCGTGCGTGACATGAGGTCCTGGGTAAGGGGTCAGTGGATCCCGTTTGATGCCGATGCTATCGGCCAGCTCCTGGGATATCCGTTAGTGATGGAAGAGGGCCAAGAGTGCGAGTATGGCCAGAGGAGGAACCGGTCTGATGGGTTCGATGAGGAGGCCATCGCCCAGTTGCTATGTATACCGGGGCAAGATTTTGCCCGGACTGCTGCCGGAAGACGGGTGCGGATCATGCGCACCAACATGACCACCCTAACTCAGATATGGATGACTTTGCTGCTCACCAACATCCTGCCCACCGATCATAATTCCGACCTCCCCCTGCCGAAGTGTCAGCTGGTGTACGCCATCCTGACGCGGATGAGCATCCATGTGGCTCAGTTGATCGCTGATGCCATCTATATTTTTGTAGGTATGGCGCCTACTAGGCACCCTTTGGACCCAGATAAGTCCAACAGGGCCCTGGGATTTCCCGCACTGATCACAAGACTCTGCCAGTCGTTCGGAGTCCCCGTGGCACCTACCAAGGTGATTCGGCCGCCCATCACCCGGGCTTTTATTGAGAAGTACTGCACCCAGAGACAGGCTCAGGGGGATGCTCCACAGGCCGCGGGCGCGCCACCACCACCTCATCAGGCTGGCCCGGCTGGGTCATTTGACATGGAGCAGTATTTACGGCATTTGGTTCGCCAGCAGGCAGCCAACCACCGGGCACATGTGCAGACCCATGATTGTCTATACCAGATGAGCCTCAGCATGCAGAGCCAGGGCTTCACTTCTTTTTCATGCCCTACTCCAGACCAGTTCAGGGCAGAGGTCGCATGGCCCGGGGATTGGCTCGAGGCCCAAGCAGGAGAGGCGCCCCCGGAAGTTCCCGGCGATGGAGAGGAGGCCCACGAAGACGAGGAGATGGCCGATTTGCTTGACTTCTTGGGAGGGAGTGGAGCTACATGACTGGGAGATCCCCAGATTCATGTTTTCTTTCATATTTCTTTTATCATTTTTTATGTTATGTTTTGACTTGAGAGACTAATGTTTGTTTTTGTTGTTTCGATTGTCATTTGTACAGCGCATACATTTTTGTTTAGATTGTTGCGTTAGTGTTTATATCATTACTATCAATGATGTTTGAAATTATGGAACCGTGTAGAGTTCTTCGTTTAGGAACATCGTCCAAAAAAAAAATAAAAAAAACAAAAAATAAAAATAACAAACAAAAAAAAAGGGGGGAAGGAAAAAGAGAGCAAATAAGAAAAAAAAAGAGCAAGTAAGGAAAAAAGAGAGGAAAAAGAAAAAGAAAATAAGTTGTTTAGCTGAAAAACCGACATGCTTTTGAAAAGAGATGACTTCCAACTTTTCTTTGAAAAATTCGCTGATCATAACTAGTTTTTGGAAAAAATGTGTGTACACCCGAAGGGTGAATGCTGTGAAAATTTTCCCGGACGCCCGAAATGGACTCGAATGAATGCACAAATTGATAAAAGAAAATATTTTGGAAACATTGGGTTGATTTAAAATAGAGGAAATGAATCCTGAGCCCTAGCATCACATGACCATAAAAATTTGACACTTGAGTGTCCACATAGGTGCATGCATGACCAGTTTTGCATAAAATTTCCAAATCATCAATTTTGCATTTGTGTCATGGAAATAATGTGGGGCATCCCTTTTTATCCTTGAACCAAACCAAACCCTGACATGTATCATGTCTAGCCATTCTACGAGCCTTGAGCCAAAATCCTAACTCACCATAAACCTTGACCCAGGGTGAGAATGTCAATCCTTACCCTCGGAAGCAAAAAAGAAGAGAAGGGCAATTTCCAATCAAAGAGAAAGCAAAAAAAAGGAGAGAAGGAAAATTTCCAATCAAAGGAAAAAAGAGAGGAAAGGAAATTCCCAATCAAAGAGTGGGAGAAAGCGAAAAGAAAAGAAAGAAAATTCCCAACCAAAGAGTGGGAGAAAGTAAAAGGAAGGAAAGAAAGCTCCTGATCAAGGATCGAAAGAAATCAGAAGAAATGTGCAGAAAGGTCTTTGGACCGGACAATATCTGTACAATACAGAATTGTCACCAAATGAACAAACAAAAAGGAAAGGAAACCACGACCTGAAGTGGTATTCCCCCTTTGATTGCCAACCAAAATCCTGTGCGTCGGTGACTTGCTCGCCTCGCGTCAAACAGAAACAGAAAAGGAAAAGGCCAAAAACACACAAAAGCCGAAAAACCCACCAAAAGAACCCATTCCCAAGGGAAGCCCTATTGATCCATGATCACGCATGTAATTTTTTGATTTGATAGGAAATAATTTGCAAAGTCAAGTCATGACATATCTATGGTTCGGAATTAGCATGATACACTTATCTGTGCGAGATTGATACACTTTGAGTGGATTTCTTATATTTTTTTCGGACCCAGTGTTTCCTCTAAATGGTCATTTAGAAACGAAATGCTAACATCCAAAATCTCATTTATGGTTATGGGGGATTTCATCAGCAGACTCTTCTTCCCTGGTAGACGCATTGTTTTTCACTCAAAGAAGCATATGCTGCTCTAATCGGTTGGAATATTTGTCTCTTTGCTAAAGCATGTTTGCATTTTAGTGGAGAAAACACCGAGACTTTTTCAAGTCTCACAAGTTATCAAGAACTACGTAGGTCTGAGTTCCTCATTGGGGGATACGTAGGAGCAAAAGCCTCGCTTTTGTCATTCTGCACCCCTTTGCCATTCAGACACAGTCGTGTCCGATGGCACGCAGAGACAAATTATGGTCATTCTGCACCCTTTTGTCATCCAGAGGCGGCGGGCCCGATGACATGCGGAGACAAATTATGGTCATTCCGCACCCCTTTGCCATTCAGACACAGTCGTGTCCGATGGCTCGCAGAGACAAATTATGGTCATTCTGCACCCTTTTGTCATCCAGAGGCGGCAGGCCCGATGACATGCGGAGACAAATTATGGTCATTCCGCACCCCTTTGCCATTCAGACACAGTCGTGTCCGATGGCACGCAGAGACAAATTATGGTCATTCTGCACCCTTTTGTCATCCAAAGGCGGCGGGCCCGATGACATGCGGAGACAAATTATGGTCATTCCGCACCCCTTTGCCATTCAGACACAGTCGTGTCCGATGGCACGCAGAGACAAATTATGGTCATTCTGCACCCTTTTGTCATCCAGAGGCGGCGGGCCCGATGACATGCGGAGACAAATTATGGTCATTCCGCACCCGTTTGCCATTCAGACACAGTCGTGTCCGATGGCACGCAGAGACAAATTATGGTCATTCTGCACCCTTTTGTCATCCAGAGGCGGCGGGCCCGATGACATGCGGAGACAAATTATGGTCATTCCGCACCCCTTTGCCATTCAGACACAGTCGTGTCCGATGGCACGCAGAGACAAATTATGGTCATTCTGCACCCTTTTGTCATCCAGAGGCGGTGGGCCCGATGACATGCGGAGACAAATTATGGTCATTCCGCACCCCTTTGCCATTCAGACACAGTCGTGTCCGATGGCACGCAGAGACAAATTATGGTCATTCTGCACCCTTTTGTCATCCAGAGGCGGCGGGCCCGATGACATGCGGAGACAAATTATGGTCATTCTACATCATCTTCCGCACTTGCAAGATCTGTCATACTGACTTTTGAGTCACGCTGACAGGCCGAAATACCCGAGTGGTTATCCGTATAAACATTCTTTTGCTATCTGTAAGAGAGAATGCTTGATAGCAGGCAGAGACTGACATCATCTTCCGCACTTTTTGTTCCCCCGGGAACAACGAGTCATTTGCATGCGGAAATTTTATGGTCACCCGAGACTCTCGTCAACCGAGAGGAACGAAATTAGTGTCTTATCTTTACTTTCCTTTTATCTCCAATAAAAGACAAGTAAAGAGGGGCAACTGTCATACCCTAATTTCGTCCGGGGACCTTTGCTTGATGACATGCAACTTTTGTTTGGTCCTTGTGAGGTGCTTGGCACCCATCATTAGGCAATTTGTGAAATTCCGGGACATGCCGGAAAACAAAAGAAAATATTGATGCACAATCCGTAAGGTTCCGTGACACACCGGAAATCAAATGGAAGCATCGTTGCACAATTAGTGAGGTTCCGTAACATTCCGTAAGTCAAAAAGGGGATGATTATGTAATCCACAAGGTTCCGTAACATTACGGAAAGAAAACAAGTATCGTTACGAAATTCGTAAGTTTCCGTAACTTTACGAAAAAAGAATCACCAAAAAAAGGCAGGGGGTGTACTTAGTAAAAATGGGGGTGCAAATAGAAACCAGGCCCACTTGGGCCCTCCAGAAGATTCCTCCAGAAGGCTGCTGCTTCTGGAGGAAGCAACCCTGCTCGCCTGGGCGAGCTGGGTGGCAAGCTTTTCCCCCAATTTTCTATAAATAAGGGGAGAAGTGAAGTGAAAAAGGGTTCAGCCCCTTAGGCACTTCTCTCTCTTTCGAATTTGCTTGGAAAAAATTTTCCGTGAAGAAAATCTAAGCCGAGGCGGTTCCGAAACGTTTCCGTGAGGAATTTCCCAAAGGTTTCGACCGTTCTTCGACGTTCTTCATTCGTTCTTCATCGTTCTTCGATCTTCAACGGGTAAGTACCTCGAACCAAGCTTTTCGATTCATTCTATGTACCCGTGGTGGTCCACATTGTGTTTCGTGTATTTTTATTCTCGTTTCATTTACTTTTTATACCCCCTTTTGATGTGCTTAAGCCATTTTATTTAAGTCATTTCTCGCTTAACCTAAAAATAAAATAAATTTCCATCGATCGTTTGAATTGTATTATCCGTTAACTTCGGTGAAAATGAATTCCGACCGTTCGGTCGTGCCGTAACCACGTTGGAAATCAAAAAGAGGTAAAATAATAATATAATAATAAAAAAATACCTTTTACTAAAATAAAGCGAAAAATCAATTGGACGTTTTCTCTTTGGGATTTCTCATTCTTAATCGAATTGACTAATAACTAAAGTGAAACTAAGGCTAAAATCAACTCGCCTAGTGAAGCTCGTCCATAAAAACAGGTTTTTGAAGTTTGTCATTTCAATTTCTTATTAAGTAAAATGGGTCATTTTTAAGGTCCAACACCTTAAAATGATCACCTCTTAAGTAAAAAAGAATCACTTGATAAAAAAAAGAACTACGTAGGTTTGATTTCCTCATCGCAATTGAGGAATACGTAGGAGCAAAGGGAAACACCCTTGTCGACCACAAAAAGAGAAAAAATATAAAAAGGGTATAAAGGATATAAGGACATAAAAGGGAACGTAAAAATCAAAGTCATGTTTGCACATTCGATTAAAGGCTGCTGCCCCTTGTGACGGACGTGTGGGGTGCTAACACCTTCCCCGTGCGTAAATACAACTCCCGAACCTTTCACTTAAAAGTTCATAGATCGCGTCTTTTCCGGTTTTTCCGACGTTTTCCTCAAATAAACGTTGGTGGCGACTCCGCGCGTATTCCTTTCGTGGAACACGCATCCCGCGAGTCACGCGTCGCCCTCCCGCCGAAGGGTAGGTTGCGACAATTGGGAATTTTTCTTTTCTTTTCTTTTCGTTTCTTTTTTGTTTAAGGATTGACATTCTCACCCTGGGTCAAGGTTTATGATAAGTTGGGATTTTGGCTCAAGGCTTGTAGAACGGCTGGTCATGATATATTTCAAGGTTTGGCCAGCGGTTCGGGGATAAAGGGGATGTCCTACATTATTTCCATGATACACATGCAACAATGATGATTAGGAATTTTTATGCAAAACTGATCATGCATGCACCCATGTGGACACTCAAGCATCAAGTTTTTATGGTCATGTGACACTAGGGCTCAGGATTCATTTTCCCTATTTTAAGTCAACCCAGTATTTCCAAAATATGTTCTTCTATCAATTTGTGCATTCATCGGAGTCTATCTTGGGTGTTCGAAAAACTTTTCATAGCATTTACCCTTCAAATGTGTACACACATTTTTTTCAAAAACTGGTTAAGATCAGTAAAATCTTTCAAAGAAAAGTTGGAAATTATCTCTTTTCACAAGCATGTTGTTTTTTAGCTACAGAACTTTTTTTTATTATTTTTCTTTCTATATTTTTTTCTTCTTATTCTTTTCTTGCTCGCTCTCTTTTTGCTCTCTTTTTTTCCATGAGGTATTTTGCTACCTAAACATATGTATATTTTTGTAAAGTATTTTGCTATATACATGTGTGTCCCAGGTATCTTGCTACCTAAACATACATATATATGTTTTGTGAGATATTTTTGCTATATACATGCATATCCAAGGTATCTTGCTACCTAAACATACATATATATATTTTGTGAAGTATTTTTGCTTCATACATGCATATCCAAGGTATCTTTCTACCTAAACATACATACATACATACATACATATATATATATATATATATATATATATATATATATATATATATATATATTTGTGAGGTATGACTACCTTCCGAGCTTGTGCTTGTTTTATTTAAATTCCTAAGATCATGAGCAACTAGGTGTGTCCTGCTATGACTTGAGAAACAAAAGTGATCAAATAACAAGCAGAGATTTAAAAGGTATTAGGTTGCCTCCTAGTAGCGCTTCTTTGACGTCTTGAGCTGGACGCTTGATGGCTTGTCGGTCACGGACCTAGTACTTTGCTTACCTTTGGCTCTGGACTTGGTCGCCTATTGGTCGGCCATGGTTCGTAAGCAACGCTCTAACCTTTTGTGGATGAGCTGAGGTGAACTCTAGAGGTGATGGCGGTGCGTCTGTTGCCCACTGCTGGCCATCCCCAGGCTGCTGTGGTGTTTCGCCCTGCGCCTGCCTGGGGACGCAGTACTTCTTGATGAAAGCTCGATTAGTAGGGGGCCTGATGCCCTTAACGGAGGTGACAAGCACTCCGTAGAACTGACAGAGACCCGTAATTAGAGCTTGACAACTCCAAGACCCTGTTGGACTTCTTCGAGTCCACTGAGTGTCTTGCAGGCGCAATCCCTGCGAACAATAGATGAAATCAAAAATCAGTTGAGCGAGGTGCATACTTACCTATGTCATGATGATGTGACCTTGCCGGGGGGAACAGGCACCCTGTAGGACTACAGAGGCCCGTAACCAGAGCTGGAAACCCCAGGGCCCTGTTGGACTTCTCCAGGTCCACTGAGTGTCTTTGTGGGTTTGATTCTTGCAAACAATAGATGGTATTAGAAATAAATTGAGTCACGTGTATACTTACCTATGTCACGATGGCATGACCTCGCTGGGGGAACGGGCACCCTGTAGGACTGACAGAGGCCCATAATCAGAGTTGGAAACCCCAGGGCCCTGTTGGACTTCTTCGGGTCCACTGGGCGTCTTCTGGGCGCGATCCCTGCAAACAATAGATGACATCAGAAATCAATCGAGCCATGTGCATACTTACCTATGTCATGACGGCACAGACCAACTGATACATTTGCAGGGGGAGATTGGCATTGTGGTCGCTGGGCAGAACGTCGCTAAATAGCAACGTCATCCATATCCATGTAAGAGTGGTCATGTTGGTGCGCATGATCCGCGCTCGTCTTTTTGCAGCGGCACGGGTGAAATCTTGCCCCGGTATGCATAGTATATGCGTGATAGCCTCCCTCTCTGGATGTGCTCGCATAGTTGGTCGCCCTCCAATATAAGGGGGTGGCCCAGAAACTGATAAAAGGAAACTACTGGCCCCTTAACCGGGAGCGCGAGTCTCGGTTAAGCATTTAAGGGCAGAGGACCTTAAATTATCTTAAGGTGTGGCTATGGAGTCCACTGAAAGTAAGGACGCGTAGCCCTCTAAAGGCGAGGGCGTGCAGCCCTCTGAAGTTTAAGATGTGCCTCCTTTTGAAGGCGAGGGAGTGTAGTCCTATGATGGCGAGGATGTGCAGTCCTCTAAAGGTGAGGGCGTGTCACCCTTTGAAAATGGGGGACATGTAGTCCTCTGATGGCGAGGACGTGTAGTCCTCTGAAGGTGAGGGCGTGTAGCCTTACAAAGGTGAAGGTACATGACCCTTTGACGGCGTGGACGTGCAGTCCTCTGAAGTTGAAGATGTGTAGTCCTCTGAAGGCGAGGGCGTGCGGCCCTCTGAAGGCGAGGACGTGTAGTCCTCTGAAGGCGAGGGCGTGCGGCCCTCTGAAGGCGAGGACGTGTAATCCTCTGAAGGCGAGGACGTGTAATCCTCTGAAGGCGAGGACGTGTAGTCCTCTGAAGGTGAGGGCGTGTAGCCCTACAAGGGCGAGGGCATGTAGCCCTCCGAAGGCGAGGACGTGTAGTCCTCTCAAGGGGAGGACGTATAGTCCTCTGAAGATGAGGGTGTCTAGTCCTCTAAAGGTAAGGGCGTGTAGCCCTATGAAGGTGAGGACGTGTAGTCCTCTAAAGATGAGGGTGTGTAACCCTCTGAAGGTGAGGGCGTGTAGCCCTATGAAGGTGAGGACGTGTAGTCCTCTAAAGATGAGGGTGTGTAACCCTCTAAAGGTGAGGATGTGAAGTCCTCTGAAGGCGAGGACGTGTAGTCCTCTGAAGGTTAAGACGTATAGCCCTCTGAAGGTGAGGATGTATAGTCCTCTAAAGGTGAGGACGTATAGTCCTCTAAAGGCGAGGGCGTGCAACCCTCTGATGGCGAGGACGTGTAGTCCTCTGCAGGCGAGGGCGTGCAGCCCTCTAAAGGTGAGGGCGTGTAGCCCTATGAAGGTGAGGGCAGGCGGCCCTCTGAAGGTGAGGGCACGCAACCCTCTGATGGCGAGGACATGTAGCCCTCTGAAGAAGATAGGTACTAGTACCCAAGGGTCCACCCTTATGAGAAATCAAGAGATCGACTCACCGAGAGGGCCGGTCATCCCAAATCCACACGACTGGATATTAGATGTAGGAAATCTATGCAGTTAACATGATTTTTAGGGATGCAGATGCATGCAACCTTTGTCTTGAAATGCGGTAAATGCAGACTTCATATGAAACAATGCAAATGTAATGGAAAGTTGTACAACGTTCATGACATTCTTTCCCTATTTTGTGATTTTGATTTTGATTTAATTTTTTGGAAAACACAGATTGACTGTCCTTTTGAAAGAGGTGATAATTCATGCAACCTCATCCTATCTTTTTGCAAATCTCTCCGGGAACTCCCTCAGAGTGTATGTTCTTTTTGATTTAGTCACTTTACCATTTTGGAGTGACGCAATGGAGCCATTTGACGTTTAACCAATCCATTGAAATTCCAGGGTTTGTCCCCTTTTTTTTAAAAAAAAAAAACATCGATGGGTGAGAACTTTTGATCTGCCCCTATGTTCACTTGAGGCTCATGCATGATGCCCCTCATTGCCCCAGTGTAAGGCTTTGAGGTACTAATTGTTTATCTTTCGTCATGACCTTGTACCTGGGAACCTATTGGGTGAAAACTTCTAATCTGCCCCTAGGTTCGCTTGAGGTTTTTACATGGTGCCTTTCATTGCCCCAGTGTAAGGCTTTGAGGCACAATCGTTGTCTTTCGCCATGACCTTGTAGCAAGGAACCTATTGGGTGAGAACTTCTAATCTGCCCCTAGGTTCGTTTGAGGTTTATGCATGGGGCCTTTCATTGCCCCAGTGTAGGGCTTAGAGGTACCAATTGTTGTCTTGTTTTTACAACCTCGTAGTGAGGAAGAATGAAAGACACAGTTGATTCTTGCAAAAAGAATTTTCCAAGGACGAGAAATAGTTGAAGGATCTTTCAGTTGATGGATTAAGTCAAATGACTCCTATGTAGAAGCAAGATGTTTTGATGTCTTGATGATGCTAAAGGATCAAGTGCTTCTAAGTTGATCTCAAGACAAGAATCCAAGAAAATCAAGATATATGATCAAGTTGATCTCTAGAATCTTTAGGAAGAAGTTTCCAAATTGAAAAAACAAAAGGTTTGACCAAAGAATTCTATCATTTCAAATTGAGATATTTTCTCTGGTAATCGATTACCAGCAGCTGAAAATGTTTATCACAGTCACTAGAAATTTGAATTCAAAATTTATAATGTGTAATTGATTACGCATGGATGGTAATTGATTACCAACAGTTTATTGAACATTTTAATTCAAATTTTAAAGCCTGTAATCGATTACACAAGTCTTGTAATCGATTACCAGAGGGGATTTTCAGAATATAATTTCCAAGAGTCACATCTATTCAAATGGTTTATGAATGGCCATCAAAGGTCTATTTATATGTGCTTTGGAAACACGAATTTACAGAGAGTTTTCATTGCCAAAAAGTTTTATCCTCTCAAAAGATTAAGAGTTTTTCTGAACTGAAATGTTTTATCCTCTCAAAAAGATTCCTTGGTCAACCACTTGCATATTCAATAAGGAATTTTGATTGATCTTCATTGTACAATCTATCTCTTTTAAGAGAGATCTCTTCTTCTCTTCTTCTTATTTCTGAAAAGGGATTAAGAGACCGTGGGTCTCTTGTTGTAGAGGATTCCTGAACACAAGGGAAGGGTTGTCCCTGTGTGGTTCAGACTTTGTAAAAAGAGTTTTACAAAGAGAGTGGAAAATCTCAAGTGGGTTGCTTGAGGACTGGACATAGGCACGGGAAGTGGCCGAACCAGTATAAATCAAGTTTGCATTCCTCTCTTCCCTTAAACTTCTTTTATTTATTGCTATTTATCTTTTGCTTTAAAGAAGTTTATTTTGAATTGTCTTTTGAGTAATTCATGTTTAAGGGTGCATTGTTAATCCGAAAAGAGAGAGTAAAAGTTTAATTGGGGAATAGTCTTCGTATCTTAATCAACCCCCCCCCCCCCCCTTTTTAAGATAACTGAGGCCTTTTGTCCAACATCCTATTCTTGATAACTCACTTCTCTCTAAAAAGACAAACTTTCTGGAATGATAAAATGAGGTCACATGAACGTCTTGAAAACACAGTCAATCAAATGCTCTTTTTTTTTTCTTTTTGAACTCTTTTTTTTATTATTTTATATTTATTTTTTTTATTTTGAAACTTATTGGTTTTGAACTTTACTCGTTGTTTTATGGCACCCCCACACCAACGTGCAAGACGAGTAATCTCTGATTGAACGGTCTTGGAAGTCCAAACTCAAGAGCATAGGTCGCTTGAGCAAACAGACCAATGGCTTGCACCCACATTCTGGTGAAAGTTGAATAAGCAAAGATGCGTCATTAGAGACATGTAACAGCAGCTTTCAAAATTGCCCCATGTGTGGCATCTCTTGTCAATGTCAGGATTTACACACGATTCTCCTCAAATTTCAGCCAGCATCAATTAGACCTTGCACCTTACTCTTCAGAGCCCTACAATGCTCAATGGAACGCCCCGGGGCTTCTCCATGACAAGCACACGTTGCGTTCGAATCGTATTCTCGGAGAAATGGAGGTTGATGAACCTTGGCTGGGGTTATGGCTACCATTGAATTATCAAGTAGATATGGGATCAAGTTAGCATAGGACACTGGAATTGGGGTGAATTCTACAGGCTTTTTCACTGCAAAATTCATTTCTTGGTTGGTGTTTTGGTTTACGCTAAAGGTGGTGTTTGTCATTGGAAGTGCAGTAGGTAGGCTTTCTGGTTGATTTTAGGGATGGCCTTTGTGGATGACTGGGTGGTGGGTAATGCAGTAGGTAGGCTTTCTTGGTTGGTTTTTTGCATTTATCAAAACAAGATGATTAGATTTGCCTCTTTTTAGACCCACTTCGATCATTTCGCCGGTGAAGACCAAATCCGCAAAGCTTGAAGGTGTGTAACCCACCATTTTCCATAGTAATGTGTCTACTATCATTGTCATCATTTTTTTCGTCATTGAGGTGCCACTTAAGCTGCCAGGTTCTCCACCTTTGGGTGTATTCTTTGAAAGATCCGTGCCCCCTTTTTGCACATGTTTTGTAGTTGCATCCTATCCGAAGCCATTATACCGACACTGCCTAACGAAGGCAACCATTAGGTCCTCCCAGGAATGGACTCGGGAAGGTTCCAAGTTAGTGTACTAGGGAACAACTACCCCAGTAAGACTTTCTTGGAAGGAATGTATCAACAATTCCTCATCTTTTGCATATGCCCCCATCTTCCGACAATACATCTTTAGATGGTTCTTGGGGCAAGTAGTCCCCTTGTACTTGTCAAAGTCCAGCACCTTGAACTTGGGAGGGGTGATGATATTGGGTACTAGGAACAACTCTTCTAGGTTAGCAAAGGCATAATCTTCACCTCCTTCAATGGCCCTGAGCCTTTCCTCTAGATGATCCAACTTTCCCATTTTTGCCATAGCATGAGGGTTTTTACTTATTGTGGAATGCAAGAGGTGTAGTTGTGGGTGATACTGAGGACCCTCCAAAGTGTTTTGCAGGGGTATACCACCAACTGCTTGCCCTTCAGTGGCATATCCGAGGCAAGGCTCGAAGTCGGCTAGATTGTGGTGGGGAATTTCATGTGTCTCCCCCACAGTTTAAGAGACATGTGCATGATCAGTTTAGGATTGTTGGCTCTCAATGGGTATAGGAGTGGAATTATTGACATTCTTATTGGGAGTGTACGCCACATTGGGTGGTGTATAGTTGAGAGGCAAGCCATATGGCGAGAAGGCGTGCTCGTTTTGAATTTGCACATCATGGGGGCCGCCCGTACTTCCCAAATCTTGCCTACCATAGCTGAGGTTGGATGATTCATTTGGTTGAGGCCAGATGGGGGCATCGGGTTCACCTTAGCAACAGTGCTAGTAGCGGCAATTGTAACCGCATTGGCTTCCATTATCTTCTTCATGCTCATCATGGCCTCCATCATTGTGGCCATTTTCTCTTTCATGGCCTCCATGTCGGCCTTCACCTTCTCTTGCACCTCCTCTGCTTTACCCATTACTCTAGCTCTAGCACAGGTTCGGTAAGGGCGCCGTAAAGCGGGTTCTTTTCTTTTTTATAACAATGATTAAGTTCTCTCTCTCTTTTTTTCTTTTTTTTTAGGAAAGAATGCAATGAACAATGCAACCAATGAAAAGCATGGATGTATGCGAATGATGCACAGTTGAAGTATCATGAATTTTTACACAGGATATGGGGTTGAATCAATTTAGATTTTAAACATGGTCCATGACATCTCCGTCAAGGTGAAACTGGAAGTAACAGGGACATCGACAGCCCTAAATGTGTTTGGCAGTAGACGAAGCAATGATGTAACACGATCCATCTTTTGCCCCAATTTTTGCAAGATGGTTACTTTCATGCTTCAACTTGACTTGATGAACCTTTTCGTAAAAGCACGAGCTTGGTTCAACCCCATAACCCAGGGAATGGCAATTTTGATCGCCAATACTTCAACAACATTTCATAGGGATGCAAGACTCGGGAATATGCATGCTATGCATGGAAAATGTAATTATGAGATTGAGATGCCCGAAGAAACATCCTTTCTTAGTTAACCATGCATTAGGTACCATGTTCAATCATTTTGTTTTTAAGTGAAATGGGTTTATGATCCCAACATGGTTGGCTCATGGTACCGAATATATGCAACTAAGAATGCAGCGTGAATTTTCGCGCTTTCTTTTTTTGTTTTTGTCAGTTGAAGGGGAAAACGCAAGGGTCACGCATGAGCAAACATGAAAACAATTAGTATGCAATTTGTAGATCAAAAACGTTTATTGAACACATATGCATGATGATGCAATGACTCATGCAAAATGTGATGTGATAACGGACAAATGCAGGAACGATATGTTCATTATGATGTTGAAGAGATGTTTATGAGGTGCATGATATGAATGCATTTACGGACACAAGAGCCCGGAAAATCATCTCTCCTTACTGCGCATTTGGGGGCGCAATGCCCCATGTGTGCAGTTAAGAAGATGATATGGATCTTCCGACTTCCCACGACAAAAGATGAGACCCACATACAATGCATGTGTGACGGCATGATGCAGATGCGCAAAAGCGCAACAGGGGGATTTACACAGCATGGCAATATCCTCAAATGATCATACAACAAAGGCGTACATGACCTTTAGGTTATATGCATGACAGTGTTTAAAATGGCACGCAGCGTGTTTGCACCGTGCCCCTATTTTAGGAACCTATAGGACAATATCTAGGGGTCTCTAATAACTACTCCCCAACAATTCATAACTCACACGGCTGTTTTCTAGAGGTATCATCACTCAAGATAATAATATTGTGGCGGTATGGAATACCAGTGACAACACATTATAAAGAGAGAAAGCTCTAGACGAGGTTTCACTATTATCAAGCAAGTCGGAGACCTAGCATGATGATAGATTCACCTCCACTCCTTAAATTCCCATGAACCCGGGTGTAGGGCCCCCTTTTTTACTGAAACCCGTGGGTGCTTAGAATGCAGTGTAAAGAATGCGAAATAGACAACATTTATTTACATTTTACACAGTTCAACAAATGCACACACGAAGTTTCATAAATCCACAATTCCTTAAAATAGGCCTAACTCACAAAAATAGTCCTCAGTGGAGTCGCCAACTGTCGCAACGTGCCCTTTTGTGGGCGAGCGAGGCGAGGCTCACGGGTGCGCTTTCCAAAGGAGGAAAGATGCGTGGAGTCGCCACCAACGTTTATTTGTGGGAAACGTCGGAAAAACCAAAGGAAACCGGTCAAAATGAAAATTCTAAGTTCGGGAGTTGTATTTACGCTTGAGGAAGGTATTAGCACCTCTCACGTTTGTCTCAAAGGACAACAGCCTATTTTTTAGAATTGTGGAAATTGTGTTACCTTAACTTTTATTTCTTTTTATTTTTTGAGGTCGACAAAAGCGGGGCTTTTGCTCCTACGTACCCTCCTTTGGAGAGGAAATCAAACCTACGTAATTCTTTCTTAAGAGTGAATCAAGCGATTCTTTTTACTTGAATTTGTGATCATTTTTAAGGCTTGGACCTTAAAAATGATCTTTTTTACTTGGTAAGAAACTGAAACGATAAACTTTCAAACCCTATTTTTTGTGGACGAGCTTGACTAGGCGAGTTGATTTTAGCCTTAGTTTCACTTTAGTTATTAGTCAATCCAATTAAGAATGAGAAATCCCAAAGAGAAAACGTCCGATTTGATTTTTTCGCTTCATTTTACTAAAATATATTTTTTATTATTATATTATTATTTTACCTCTTTTTTGATTTCCAACGTGGTTACGGCACAACCGAACAGTCGGAATTCATTTTAACCGAAATTAACGGATAATACAATTCAAATGATCGGTGGAAATTTATTTTATTTTTTGATTAGGCGAGAAATGACTTAAATAAATGACTGAAGCACGTCAAAAGGGGGTATAGAAAGTGAATGAAAACGAGAATAAAAATACATGAAACAAAATGTGGACCACCACGGGTACATAGAATGAATTGAAAAACTCAGTTTGGGGTACTTACCAGTTGAAGACTGAAGAAAACGAAGAACGAACGATGAATGTCAAAGAACGGTTGAAAATCTTCGCGTAATTACTCACGGAAACGTTACGGAAGCGCCTCGGCTTGGATTTTCTTCACGGAAACAATTTTCCTCAGCAATTTCGAGAGAATAAGAAGTGCCAAGAAGGCTGAACCCCTTCTCCCTTCATTCCTCCCCCTATTTATAGCAAAATAGGGGAGGAGCTTGCCACCCAGCTCGCCCAGGCGAGCAAGGTTGCTTCCTCCAGAAGCAACAGCCTTCTGGAGGAAGAATCTGGAAGGCCCAAGTGGGCCTAATTGCTATTTGTACCCCCTTTTTTACTAAATGAACCCCCATTTACCTTTTTTGGTAATTCTTTTTTCCGTAACGTTACGAAACTTTACGAATTTCGTAACGATACTTATTTTCCTTCCGCAAGGTTACGAATCCTTACGGATTATGTATTTACTCTTTTTTAGCTTTCGAAGAAGTTACGAAAACTCACGGATTGCGAAAAACACCTCCTTTCGATTCCCGTCACATTACGGAATTTTCACGGATCGCATAAGCCTGCTTCCTTTTGATTTTCGGCACGTCTCGGGACTTCACATATTGTGCAACAAAGGGTGCCAAGTATCTCGAAGCGGCCAATCAAAGGTTGTATATCATCAAATAATAATCCCCGGACGAAATTAGGGTATGACAAAGTGAAACATTATATGTTCAAGAAACACAACATGATAGGAGACATAAATTTTTTGGCTAATAGGACCATAATTATCGTATCCCTTTGACCATCACCATAACCAAGAAAAAAACATATTGCCGACTGAGAAGACAATTTACTGCGTTCTACACGAGGACAAAGAACAAAACAAGTAGAACCAAATACAATCAAGGCAGAATACTCAAGAAGACACCCATATAAATTTTCAAAGGGAGACAAACCTAAAGTAACAGAAGATGGAATTTTATTAATAACATGGACGATGGTGAGGACAAACTTCCCCACTAGGAACAAAGGTAGACAATAGAAGAGAACAAGTAGTTTTAACAATAAGGCGATGTTTCCTTTCAACAACTCCATTTTGTTCAACAGTGTTAGAACAAGAAGTTTGATGAAAGGTTCCATCGGTAGCAAGTAATTCAAAGAATTTATTTGATGTATATTCACCACCAAAATCACCTCCAAAACACTTGATAACAACATTATGTTGAGTTTTAACAAAAGCAAGAAACATATTGTAAATGCTAAAGAAATCATAACGATGCATCATAAGATAAAACCCAACAATAGCGAGTGCAATCATCAATGAACGATAAATAATATCTAAAAGGAGCAACATAAATTGTAAGATAAACCCAACAATAACGATGCTTCGTAAGAACTAGAGATGGACCCCAAACATCAGAGTGGACTAAATCAAAAGGAGCAACAGAAACTGTAACACTTTTACAAAAGGGAAAAGTAGAATTTTTTTTGCAACAGAAACTGTAACACTTTTAAACGAGAATAAGAGACATGTTGATGTAGCTCCATGTGGAGCTTGTAGGCCTTGGATATTCTTCATCAATGAATTCCTTTGCTTCTTGAGGTCTGATTGCAGCGGAATGGAGAAGGAGAAAGATGAATGGAGACGCCACTTCAAGTAGAAGATGAGTCTAGAAGAAGCTCACCATCATAGGAAGCCATGGATAAGAGCTTGAAGGTAGAAAAAGATGAATGATGGGAGAGAAAGAGAAGAGCACGAAATTTAGTGCCTCTAAATAAGTTTGAACTTTGAAGTTTAATTCTCAAATGATCAAAGTTCAAAAAAATGCACACACAAGACCTATATTTATAGCCTAAGTGTCACACAAAATTGGAGGGAAATTTGAATTTTAATTCAAATTCCACTTGAATTTGTGGAGCCAAATTTTGGACCCAAAATTTCACTAATTATGATTAGTGAATTTCAGTTATGGTTCAGCCCACTAATCCAAGATCAATTCCAAGATTCTCTACTAAGTGTGCTTAGGTGTCATGAGGCATGTAAAACATGAAGGGCATGCATAAAGTGTGACTATATGATGTGGTAATGGGGTGTAGTAAGCAAATGCTCACCTCCACCTCTAAAATTTAATTGGATAGGGCTTCTACCAATTCAATTAAATTTATTACCCAACACACACATCAAATATTTACTTAGTGCATGTGAAATTACAAAACTACCCCTAATAGAAAAACTAGTCTAGGTGCCCTAAAATACAAGGGTTGAAAATCCTATATTTCTAGGGTACCTTACCTACATTATGGAGCCCTAAATACAAGGACCAAATATAATGACATCCTAATCAAATATGTACAAAGATAATTGGACCCAACCTTGTCCAATGGGCTCAAAAATCTACCTTGAGGTTCATGAGAACCCTAGGGCCTTCTTAAGCAGCTCTAGCCCAATCCTCTTGGAGCCTCTTGCTCATGGCTCTTGTGACTGGTCCCTTCCTAGGGAGGATTGCATCATCCCCTCCCCCTTGAAGAGGATTTGACCTCAAATATGTTAGTTCCTCCTCCTCAACATCAGCTCCACCTACAAAAGGAATTAAATCAGAAATGTTAAAAGTGGTGCTAACTCCATACTCTTCTGGGAGGTCCAACCTATAGGCATTGTTATTGATCCTCTCCAAAACCTGAAAAGGTCCATCCCCTCTAGGGCTAAGCTTGGATTTCCTTTTAGTAGGGAATCTATCCTTCCTATGATGGAGCCAAACCCAGTCACCCTCATTAAGAACTAGCTCTTTTCTTCCTCTATTGCCTTTAGTTGAATACACTTTTGTTTGGTTCTCTATTTGGTTCTTAATCCTCTCATGCAAATTCTCTACAAACTCTGACCTAGATTCCTCTTCGTTATGTATAAAAGAAGTGTCCAGTGGGAGGGGAATGAGGTCTAACGGTGTTAGGGGATTGAACCCATAGACAACCTCAAAAGGGGACTGCTTGGTGGTTCTATGAACCCCCCTGTGTAGGAAAATTCAACATGAGGAAGATACTCATCCCAAGACTTATGGTTGCTTTTCAGCAGAGCCCTTAAAAGGGTGGATAAAGACTTATTCACTACCTCTGTTTGCCCATCAGTTTGTGGATGACAAGTGGTAGAGAAAAGAAGTTTAGTTCCTAACTTAGCCCATAAGGTTTTCCAGAAGTGGCTAAGGAACTTAGCATCTCTATCTGACACAATGGTCCTAGGCAAACCATGGAGTCTCATAACTTCCCTGAAAAAGAGTTTTGAGATGTGGGAAGCATCATCCACCTTGTGGCATGGTATAAAGTGTGCCATCTTGCTAAACCTATCCACCACCACAAAGATAGAGTCTACAACTCTTTGGGATCTAGGAAGCCCAAGGACAAAGTCCATACTAATGTCTACCCAAGGTGCAGAGGGGATGGGTAAAGGTGTGTATAGCCCATAGACTTGGCTTGTAAACAAGCCACACACCTAGTGCAATGCTTATATACATCTTTCGTCATATGGGGACAATAAAACTTTTCTTTGAGTAAGACAAGGGTCTTGTCTATCCCAAAGTGGCCTATGAGCCCACCCTCATGGCTCTCTTTCACAAGTAATTTCCTAATGGATCCTTGGGGTATGCAAAGCTTTCCCTCTTTGAACAAATACCCCTCAACCAAATAGAATCCATCTTGGGCCTTTTTCCCACAACTCTCGTAAATGGGAGAGAAATGTTCATCTAAAGCATACAAGTCCCTAATATTATCAAATCCTAAAATTCGAGCTCCTAGGGAGCAAAACAATGTGTGTCTCCTAGAGAGGGCATCAGCTACCACATTTGTTTTTCCCTTTTTGTATTTGATAACATACATAAATTGCTCTAGGTACTCTACCCATTTTGCATGCCTTTTGTTTAACTTGCTTTGCCCTCTAATGTACTTAAGTGATTGATGATCACTATGAATGACATATTCCTCGGAAACAAGGTAATGTTCCCAAGTTTGGAGGGCTCTTACTAAGGCATAAAGTTCTTTATCATAAATGGGGTAGTTGAGGGTGGAACTATGAAGTTTTTCACTAAAATAAGCAATAGGGTGCCCACCTTGTAACAATACAGCTCCAACTCCCACTCTAGAGGCATCACACTCTAGCTCAAAAGTTTTAAAAAAGTCAGGAAGAGCTAGAACAGGTGCCTTAGTAAGCTTTTTTTTTAGCAAAGCAAAGGCTTGCTCTTGTTTTTCACCCCAAGTAAATGTCACATTCTTCTTCACCAACTCATTGAGAGGTGATGCAATTATAGAGAAATTAGGAACGAACCTTCTATAGAAGCTTGCTAACCCATGGAAGCTCCTAATATCTCCCACACTTTTTGGGGTGGGCCATTCTTGGATGGCCTTGATTTTCTCAGGGTCCACTTGGACCCCATTTCTACCAACTACAAACCCTAAGAAAACAATATTATCTACACAAAAGGTACACTTCTCTATATTTGCATAGATGGTGTTTTTCCTAAGGACTGGAAGAACTTGCCTGAGATGTCCTAAGTGATCATCTAGGCTCCTACTGTACACTAAAATATCATCAAAATAAACAACTACAAATCTACCTATGAAATCCCTTAAGACATGATGCATAAACCTCATAAAGGTGCTTGGTGCATTATGTAGAAGCAAAGCTTCATGATGCAAAGATTTTTTTATGATAACAAAGATGATGACAAAGGTGATGACAAAAAGCTCAAAGGTCAATCAAAGAATGAGTTCAAGATGTTCAAGATAGAATCAAGAACACTTCAAGATTCAAGAGGAAAGTTGAAGAACACTTCAAGATTCAAGAGGAAAGTTGATTTCAAGAATCAAGATTCAAGGATCAAGCTTCCAAGAATCAAGATCAAGATTCAAGACTCAAGATTCAAGAATCAAGAGAAGACTTAATCAAGATGAGTATGAAAAGGTTTTCTCAAAAACTGAGTAGCACATGGATTTTTCTCAAAACATGTTTACCAAAGAGTTTTTACTCTCTTGTAATCGAGTACCAGATTATTGTAATCGATTACCAGTAGCAAAATGAATTTGAAAAAATTTTCAAATGAATTTACAACATTCCAATTGATTTCAAAAAGTTGTAACCGGTTACAATGTTTTGGTAATCGATTACTAGTGCCTTTGAACTCTGAAATTCAAATTCAAATGTGAAGAGTCGCATCCTTTCACATAAAAGCCTTGTGTAATCGATTACACTGATTTGGTAATCAATTACCAGTGATTGTTTCTGAATAAATCAAAAGATGTAACTCCTCAAATGGTTTTGGACTTTTTCAAATTGGTTCTAAGTTTTTCTAAAAGTCATAACTCTTCTAAATGGTTCTCTTGACCAGACATGAAGAGTCTATAAAAACAAGGCTTTGTTTTGCATTTTCAATGAATCTTTCTATCAATCCAATCAATTCATTACAATCCTTTACAAGCCTTGAATCTCTTTGAACTTCTTCTTCTTCTTTGTGCCAAAAGCTTTCCAAAGTTTTTTGGTTTTCTAAACCTTGAAAACTTGTGCTATTCGTCCTTTTCATTCTCTTCTCCCTTTGCCAAAAAGAATTTGCCAAGGACTAACCACCTGAATTCTTTTTGTGTCTCTCTTCTCCCTTTTCCAAAAGAACAAAGGACTAACCGCCTGAATTCTTTTGTGTCTCCCTTCTCCCTTGTCAAAGAATTCAAAACGACACAGTCTGAGAATTCTTTTGATTCTTCCCTTTCCCTTATACAAAAGTGTTCAAAGGACTAACCGCCTGAGAATTCTTTTGTATCCCCATTCACAAAGTATCAAAGGTTTAACTGCCTGAGATCTTTGTCTTAACACATTGGAGGGTACATCCTTTGTGGTACAAGTAGAGGGTACTTCTACTTGGGTTTGATTGAGAACAAGAGAGGGTACATCTCTTGGGGATCAGTTTTAGTGGAGGGTACATCCACTAGGTTCAAAGAGAACAAGGGAGGGTACATCCCTTGTGGATCTTTTCTTGTAAAAGGATTTTTACAAGGTTGAAAGAAATCTCAAGGACCGCAGGTCGCTTGGGGACTGGATGTAAGCACGGGTTGTTGCCGAACCAGTATAAAAACTCGTGTGTTTGTCTCCTTTTTCCCTACTCTTTTACTTTTCGCGGTGCATTTTAATTTCCGTTTTTACTTTCTGTTAAGTTTCTCTTCTACTCCTTATTCTCTTAACAACTTAGTAAAAGCCTTAGAAGAGTAAATTTTTAATTAGTAAAGGTTTAGGAATAATTAATTCAACCCCCCTTCTTAATTATTTTGAGGCCACTTGATCCAACTAGTGGTATCAGAGCAGGTATCTTGTAGAAATTTTAACTACTTCAAGATTAATGGCCTCTTTAGATTCTTTTTTTTTTAAAAGTATTTTCAGGAATAGGTTATTCCAAGATCATGATGAAGACCAAGTCAACTTGTGTACAAAGAAGATTCTGTAAGGAAGAAGTGGTACATCGATAGTGGATGTTCCAAACATATGGCAGGAGATGTATCCAAATTTACAACCATTTCCCCCAAGTAAAGTGGACATGTTACATACGACAACAACAATATTAGTAAAATCTCAAAAAAGGTAACATCTAAGCCATCTCTATGAATTAAGGTATGATTAGTATTTTTAGTTAAGTTATTTTTGTGGCAAATAGAAAATAATTGTTGAAATTGTTTGATTGTGTTTACAATGTTTAAATAACTATATTTATTTTTAATTTTGAATATGTATGATTAATTGAATTTTGTTTGAATTGATTAATGCTTGAATTACTTATGTTTTGTTTCTAAGACAATTAGATTCTGTTAAAAAATTAAAAAATGTTTTGACATGTTAAGATAATTGAATTAAGTAAATAATTACCATGATACGTGTTGATGATTGTTATTTGATTATGTTAAGATTTATTATGATTAATTAACTATATTTAGTTTAAATAATTTCAATATACATGATTGATTTTTTGTCTTTGGTAATTGTGTCCAATTTTTTAAAAGTTTGAAAATTAAAATCTGGAAGTTATTGGAAGTTGAAAGTGGAAAATAGAAGTTGGAAGTTGAAAATGGAAGTTACTAGAAGTTGAAAGTTGAAAATGGAAGTTGAAAGTTGGAAGTGGAAGTTATTGGAAGTTGGAAGTTGAAATTTGAAATTTAAAATTTAATATTTGAAATTTGAAATTTGAAATTTAAAATATAAAATTTGAAATTGAAAATTAAAAAATTTGAAATTTGAAATTTTTTTTAGAAAGTATTGTGCATAGTTAGTTGATTGTTAATTAAATTTAATTAATTTGAAATGTTTGACGATTATTTGTGCTTGAAAGTTATTATGATTTTTTATATTTAAAAGTTATGTTGATTATTTTGATAATATATATTTTTAAAATGATTATGCATGATTTTTTATGTGATATGTGATTAGTCATTTATGAATGGTTATGTATGGTTTTATATCTCTTGTATGATTCTTGCATAATTTTTAATATGACATGTGAATTACTTGCTTAAGGTTCATTCATAAAGTTTTTCAAAATCCATTATGTTATATTTATTTAGTTTTATATAAGAATTTTCATATATAAAGTATCTTTTTTATTCTGAAAAATGTGTTATCAAGCATGAGCATGATAAAGATATTGAGCATATAGGTTTCCGAGAAAATGATGTTTACATGATTGATTGAGTTCTTTGAACTTTCTAAGTTTTAAATTACCTTTAACAAATCTGAATGTTTGATGATGCCTATAATCTATATCCTTCAATCCTTGTATAATTCTTGTTTGATATGTTTGAATTACTTGATTGATTGTTTAAAATAATTTTTTATGCTTTTCAAAATTATTATATTTTATTTCAAATAAAATTATTTTGATATGATAAAACCTTCTATGTTAATAAAAAATCATCTTGGTAAGTGTTGATAGTCAATTAGCACTTAGTCTTAGGAAAAAGGTGACTGTGTTTTTAAAAATTTGTAGATACTAAAAACCAACTTGCAGACATCTTCACAAAACCACTAACCAAAGACTCTTTCTACACCATTAGAAGAGAATTAGGACTTCTAGATGCAAGTGACTTAGACAAATGATTTATGTTTTGATGACTTATGATTTATTTGTTATTTAAGCACATATGCTTCTATTATAATGTGAGGATAATTTATTATCTTGTTTGATTTCTATAAGCTTTTCTCTTTTCTTGTTTAATTATTATATTTTGTTTTTAAGCCTTGTATTTGGCTATGTTTTCATGACATTTGAATACTTAGTATTTCTTTTATTATTTGATTAGTATGACTGAACATGATGATTATATTTACTTGCTCTTGGGTGTTTATGGTTATAAAGTTTTAAACTTAATTATTTTGATGATATATGACTAGAGGTATACACTTTTATTTGGTTATTATGAATGACTTTCTGGATTATATGACATTCTATGAAGTATTATCTTTCTAAGATTGATGAATGGTTAAGATATCTTGTTTGATTGTTTTTCTATTCTTGTGTATGTCATTTATGTATGGTTTTTATATTTCTTAACTTTCTAAGTTTGATGAATGGTTAAAATATCTTGCTTAATTGTTTTCTGTCCTCTTGTATGATTAGTTATTTACGTATGTTTTCTACTTGTTACTCACGTTGTCTTTTTGTTGATGCCAAAGGGAGAGAGAAATAGGAATTAAATCAAGAACTCACATGAGTAATCAACTTAATTTTAAGAGAAGCATAAATTCAAAAACAAAGGGGGAGAATGAAAATTTATGTGAGTGATCGACTAGGAAAAAGTGTGTGTGTGTGTTTCTTGATTTCAGAAGTTGTCATCATCAAAAAGGGGGAGATTGTAGAAGCAAAGCTTCATGATGCAAAGATGTTTTGATGATAACGAAGATGATGACAAAGGTGATGACAAAAATGATGCAATCCTACCCCGCAAGGGCATTGGGTAGAAGACTCCAAGTAGATTGGGCTAGAGATCCATGGGAAGGCCCTAGGGTTCTCATGAGCCTTAGGGTAGATTTTGAGCCCATGGGCTAAGTATGAGCCCGCTTATCTTTGTAAATATTAGAATAGGTTTTTCCTTCGTCTGGGCCTTGTATTTTGGCCATTCTAGTAGTATAGGGTTTTAGCCTTGTATTTCGGGGCATTTTGAGTAGTCTTTGTAGTAAGGACTTTTTTTTTTGTATTTTCATGTTTTTTTGTCATGGGGGTGAGCTTAGCTATTAGAGAGGTGTGTGTAGCTAAGCTCTACCTTCTTTAGGAATATTATTAAGGAAGTTTCTCAAGGAGGTGAGCTTAGTTATGAGAGGGGTGTGTGTAGCTAAGCTCTAGCTTCTCAAGGAAGTTTTCTCAAAGAAGCTTCTCAAGGAAGTTTTCTCAAGAAAGCTTCTCAAGGAAGCTACCTAGTCTATAAATAGAAGCATGTGTAACACTTGTTGTAACTTTGATGAATGAGAGTCTTGTGAGACATACTTCAAAGTTCCACTTCTCTACCTCTTTTATTCCTTCAATTTCATGCTCCCCCCTCTCTCTTTATCTCCCTCTTTCTTTTCCTCCATTGAAGCATCCTTCCAAGCTTCTTATCCAAGGCTCATCTTGGTGGTGAAGCTCCTTCTTCCATGGCTTATTCCCTAGTGGATGGCGCCTCCTCTCCCCTCTTCTCCTTTGTCTTCCGCTGCATCTCCATGGTGGAAAACCACCATTAAAGAACCTCATTGAAGCTCAAAGATCCAGCCTCCATAGAAGCCCCACAAGCAAGCTTCCATCAAGTGGTAATCAGAGCACAAGAGCTTCAAGTAGGTGCTCCTTAAACCTCCATTAATTTTTTTTTTCTTTACCTTCTCTTCCATTGTTGTTTCTTCATTTTTCTCCATGTATCTCCTCATATGTCTTTTTCTAAATGTTGTTAACATGATTCTTTAGAGTTTTCACTGATTAAACTTGCTATAGAAACTAGATTTGATTTTCTATGGTTCAAATTTCTTGTTCTTGTTCTTGAACCATGAATTGTGTTGAGTTTAGGTTCCTTTGAGTTTTGTCTTGTTATTTTTTGTGGCTGAAACCTAAACTATAAAATTCTTACAAAAATATTAAAGTAGAAGAAAACCTCAAAAATCTAGAGTGACTTGTTCACCTATTGTAGTTTTGTCATAGAAGTCATGTCTAGTCATGAAACTTGTCACATAAGATTTCTTATGTTGTGCTGAATTTTATTTTCTTGTTTCTTTGTCTAACTCATTTGTTCATGAGTGTATGAAATTATTTTAGCCTATTATTTGATTTGAGTCAAATCTTTCATGTTAGTTAGTCCTTAACATGTTCATGCAAAATTCTTAGAGAGTCTTTGATTGTGAACCTTTTCTTGAACTTTTAGGTTTCATTATGATTGTGTCTATTGTGAATTTGAGTTTTGGTGATTGAATTGCTGGCTGAAATGTTGATCCTATGTGAATATTGAACTCATAAAACTGTGGTAAACAATCCTAGTGAGTTCAACATACATAGGAAGGTTGAAAGTAAGCCCAAGGCAATCAATATACCATGCTTAAAGAAACAAATCGCTGGTGCTGGCAGCTTGGACATACAAACTTGTAAAAATTACTGAGAATTGGTTGCTTCGAATTTTGAGCTGAAATTTTTACTGAATTTTCTAGACATCTGGAAAAAAGTTATAAAAAAAGAAACAAGTGATTTGGATAAAATGAAAATATACTAAAAATCACACAAGTTGGCAGGAAAATCAGTATCCAGGAAAAAAAAAAGTGAAAGGGAAGTGTGCTTGTAGTTTTGGCTCAAAATTTATTCTATAATTGGTGCCTATGTTATACCAATCTTAGTTCCGAAATTTCAATTGAAAATTACTGTGAAAACAAGTGCCAAAGCTAGAGGTTTGTTGAGTCTTTTTTTATTGTTTTTTTTACTCTACTCTAGAGCCATTCTAAGTTTCTCTTTGAGTCCTAGCTTGCTTCTATGTCCTTTTCATTGCTTTAATTGTTGAATAATCCTTGAAAAAATTGTCTTGTTAAAACTCCATTGGTTTAGCTTTCATTTCATTTTTTTTGGTCTTTGGTTATTGCTTGTCTCTTTGTTTCCTTGTTTGTGGGTTGCCATATAGGGAATTGGAAGGAGGATTGGTGCCATCCCTTGAAGAATTTGAGTCAAGAAGCAAGGGGCCAACTACCTTAAGAGCTATTGGACTAAGAAGCACTCCAAATTGAGTGAATCACCAAAGAGAGAACAACCACCAAAATTGAGGACCGTTTTTTAATTTTGTAATTTGAAATTTACTTACCTTCATTGCTTTCAAGTTTTGTAACAAAAAGGCCTTTCATTGGAAGTGTGTTGGGAGCCTCCAATAGGTTACCAAACTTCCATTTGTGTGTAATAATTTTAGGCAATTTCTCCTTAGGATAGTGAGTGTTTTGTTGGGAACCTTGAATGTGGTCATCCAAACGCTCTTAGGATTCGCCTAGTTTACATTTCTTGCTTACTTTCATAGCTTATTTCCTTTACCTTCCATTGTCAAACCGCCTAGATAGCTTTCCTTTTACCAATTAGTTTTTTTTTTTTACCTTATCTTTCACACCTCTTTTAGTGTTTATTTGGCTAGTTTCTTTTACCTTTTGTTTTCAAACCTCCAACAAGAAAGAACCACAAATTAGGAACCAACATGAGTCACCATTCATCTAGTGTTAATGGCAAGGGTACTAGTCATAAAGACCCTTTATCTAGAATCTTAGATGAGTTGAGTTCCCTCAAGTTATGGAAAGAAAAACAAGAGAGAAAAGAAAAGGGAAAAAAAAGAGTGGAAGAAATAAGTCAAGATGAAAGAAAGAAAATAAGAGAGGAAGAAAGAAGAAAAATAATGAAAGAAATGAAAAGAGAAAAACATGCCTCCTATAGTAGTCATAACTCTTGCAAAAGCCTAAGTGAAGAACTTCGTGACTATTACGAAGGAAGACATCGGTCACATCTTAGACCTCACTCCCATAGAAGAGAAAAGGAAAGAAAGCCTCAAGAGGCTAACATTAAACTCTCATACTTCCATGGGAAGGACAATGTAGAGGCTAACTTGGATTGGGACATAAGGGTAGAGCAACAACTTAAAAAGAATTCTACTTCAAAATCTTATGGCTCTCACTCTTATCCAAAGAAAGACCAAGGTCAAGGCATCTTACGGGTGACACCTTCTAAGCCCAAAGATGATAAGGGGAAGACAATAGAAAAGCAAGCCCCTACGGTTAGTATGCAAGAGAAAACTAGCTCTATAAAGTGCTTTAAATGTCTTGGAAGAGGACACATTACTTCTCAATGCCCCACCACAAAAACCATGATTATGAGGGGCCAAGACATTTATAGTAGCCAAGATGAGGCTACTACTTCACCTTCCTCTAGTGAAAGTGAAGAAGCAAAAGGGGAAGAATCCAGTGAAGAAATCTACCCCCAAGAAGATGGACAACCATTAGTGGTTAAAGAGAAGTGTAAGGAGGTAAGTGTCTCCTACAAGAGGTTAGCTAAGAAGGAAACTCATTTTACAATAAAGACAAACATTAAAGAAACTTTCCCTCTTAGACAACCTCCACATTTTCTCTTTTGTAAAAAGACACTTGCTAGCATTGCCACACCTCTTGGGCTTGAGTTTATTCCTCAAGTAAAGAAGTTGTTGGATGAGGGTTTGGTTCGCAAGAGCTTAAATCCTTGTGCTTTGTTGGTGCCCAAAATAGGTATTATTAGGCACCAAGTCCCTAAAATAGGTGGTATGATGAATGTTTTGAGTGGTGCAACCCTCTTTTGTAAAATCACTCGTACACCTAACATCTTCATGGTGTGTGTACATAGGGACCCATTAGGTAGGTTTGTTCTTATTTTTAGTTTCAATACAAACTTAGGTACTTATATGGGACACCTTAGGTTTGTCATACTTTTTGGTAGGAATAATCAATATGAAAATACAGAAAAAGGTATGTTTTATTGCGTTACTTTTCTTAATTTTTCAAATAGTGATCAAGGGGTTCCCATGAACCCTAAGAGAATAAAGGTCATTCCTGAGTGGCCCACTCCACCAAGTATAAGAAAAATTTGGGGCTTCCATGACTTAACAAACTTTTACAAAAGTTTTGTCCCATATTTTTCTATACTTGTAGCACCACTCATTAAGTTGGTGAGAAACTATGTTCCTTCATGGGAAGATGCCCAGGAAATGGGTTTTCAGACCATACCTTACTTCAACATACCAAACACCACTAATACATATGTTTTTGTTCTTTTTACAGGTGTTGAGGGAAGGAGCCCAGAGTATGAAGAAACTCAGGATTTGAGGTCAAATCCTTTCCAAGGTGGAGGGAATGATGCAATCCTACCCCACAAGGGCATTGGGTAGAAGACTCCAAGTAGATTGGGCTAGAGATCCAAGGGAAGGCCCTAGGGTTCTCATGAGCCTTAGGGTAGATTTTGAGCCCATGGGCTAAGTATGACCCCGCTTATCTTTGTAAATATTAGAATAGGTTTTTCCTTCGTCTGGGCCTTGTATTTTGGCCATTCTAGTAGTATAGGGTTTTAGCCTTGTATTTCGGGGCATTTTGAGTAGTCTTTGTAGTAAGGACTTTTTTTTTGTATTTTCATGTTTTTTTGTCATGGGGGTGAGCTTAGCTATTAGAGAGGTGTGTGTAGCTAAGCTCTACCTTCTTTAGGAATATTCTTAAGGAAGTTTCTCAAGGAGGTGAGCTTAGTTATGAGAAGGGTGTGTGTAGCTAAGCTCTAGCTTCTCAAGGAAGTTTTCTCAAAGAAGCTTCTCAAGGAAGTTTTCTCAAGAAAGCTTCTCAAGGAAGCTACCTAGTCTATAAATAGAAGCATGTGTAACACTTGTTGTAACTTTGATGAATGAGAGTCTTGTGAGACATACTTCAAAGTTCCACTTCTCTACCTCTTTTATTCCTTCAATTTCGTGCTCCCCCCTCTCTCTTTATCTCCCTCTTTCTTTTCCTCCATTGAAGCATCCTTCCAAGCTTCTTATCCAAGGCTCATCTTGGTGGTGAAGCTCCTTCTTCCATGGCTTATTCCCTAGAGGATGGCACCTCCTCTCCCCTCTTCTCCTTTGTCTTCCGCTGCATCTCCATGGTGGAAAACCACCATTAAAGGACCTCATTGAAGCTCAAAGATCCAGCCTCCATAGAAGCCTCACAAGCAAGCTTCCATCAAAAAAGCTCAAAGGTCAATCAAAGAATGAGTTCACTCTTTAGGAGACTTTTTAGGAGTGTTTGCGGCTTCCTGAGTTAACTCTACCCTCCTCTTCCTGATCAAGGGCTCAGGAGTGGAAGACTCTGATGACTCATCCGCTGGCTGATGTGGTACCTGAGCAGCTGTAGAGGCTGAGTCCCTGGCCAGGCTACCCACTCATTAAATTGCTCTACTGTAGGGATGGAGTTTGGAGGTGCTACCAGCTGGAGACTTTGTAGCAAAATAATCTGCCCCTGATGTATGCTTTGAATCATGGCTTCGAAACATTGAAAATCTGCAGGAGGTAGGGTAGAAGGAGCTGCTACAATACGAGCTGGAGGAGGAGCTGCTGATGTAGAAGCTAGATGAGGAGCTGCTGATGTAGAATAAGCCTCTGTTGGACCTTGTGGCCTCAATAATCTTAAGAGGGATAGGCTTAGAATGCAGAAGAAGCAACAACAATCAATTTAATAATGTTCTATAAACATGCAAGGCAAAATTGATTGCAATAACATAAATGAGATAAGGGAAGAGAGAATGCAAACACAGTTTTATACTGGTTCGGCCACAACCCGTGCCTACGTCCAGTACTCAAGCAACCCACTTGAGATTTCCACTATCTTTGTAAAATCCATTACAAAGTCTAAACCACACAGGGACAACCCATCCCTTGTGTTCAGGAATCCTTTACAACAAGAGACTCACAGTCTCTTAACCAATCTCATTGAATAAGAAGAATGGAAGAAGAATTCTCTCTTCAAGAGAAGAATATTACAATGAAGATCATGTAAGAATCCTTATAGATTTTGCAAGTGTTTGATCAAGGATTTCTTGAGAGAGCATTTGACGATGAAGTTCTTTTGGAATCTCTCTCATTGTCTTTTGAGAGGATAAGACATTTTTGCCAAGCAAAACTCTCTGCATAAAATTCGTGCCCAAGTCACCTATTTATAGGCCTTTGATGGCCATTCACAAATCTAATGAAAAGATGTGACTGTTGGCGATATTCCTTGAAAATCCTCTCTGGTAATCGATTACAGAATTAGTGTAATTGATTACACAGTTGTTTTTCTTGAACAGTTGTGACCCTTCATTTAAAATTTAAATTCTCAATGTTTAGAGTCTCTGGTAATCGATTACATATGATGTGTAACCAATTACACACTTTCAAACCATTGGTAATCGATTACATGTATTGGTAATTGATTACATGTGCCTTGAATGACTTGAAACCTTTCATTGTGAGGCAAGGCTTGATCTTGAAGAAATCTTGAATCAAGGCTTTGTTTGTTGAAACAATCTTGTATTAATCTTGAAGCAAAATGAGCCTTGTTTGATTCTTCTTTTGACATCATCAAAATCATGTATACATACATTCACATTCTCCCCCTTTTTGATGATGACAAACATGTGATTTCTTCTCAACACCATCAAAGCTTGCATGATTTACATTCTCCCCCTTTCTCAAGAAAATTCTTAATTCTTCTTGACATCATCAAAATCTTCATGATTTACATTCTCCCCCTTTCTCAAGAAAATTCTTAATTTTGCTTGACATCATCAAAATCTTCATGATTTACATTCTCCCCCTTTTTGATGATGACAACCACCTGTAGGTTAGGAGCAACAACAAAGAAAAAATATCTATTTGCATATAGTTTACTCCCCCTTGGTTTTGCAATGATTGCTTATATGAGACAGTTGAAGATTTCATATTTTTCTTATGTAAACAAATTGTCTCATAAACAATAGATAATTTTTCTTACTATTTTATCTTTTATCTTTCTCTCCCCCTTTGTCAACATCAAAAACAAATCATGAATAGAGAGGAGTAAAATGTTACCACTTGTTGCAATGTATGAGAATCAAGTGATACCAAAAGGCATTAAAACAATCATTCAATATTATCAAGCAAAAACAAGTACAATAACACATCAATCAAACACAATCAAATACAATCAATCATCAAATATTTCAAATCAAATTAATTAAATTAACAATCAACTAACTATACACAATAATTTCTATTATTAAAAAAATTCAAAATTTAAATTTCAAAATTCAAATTTCAAATTTTAAATTTTAAATTTCAAATTCCAACTTCCAACTTCAACTTTTAGTAACTTCCCCTTCCAACTTCCAACCTCCATTTTCAACTTTCAACTTCCAATAACTTTCATTTCCAACTTCCAACTTCCAGTAACTTCCACTTCCAACTTCCAACTTCCATTTTTAACTTTCAACTTCCAATAACTACTTCGAACTTCCAACTTCCAAATTTTAATTTCAAATTTCAAATTTTAATTTTCAATTTTCAAATTTAACTTTTCAAATTTCAATTTTCAATTTCAATTTTCAATTTCAAAATTTCCTTTTCTAAATTTGAAATAGTTTTCTTAAAACATGAAACTAATTTGAAAAGTTTAATAGATTCTTTAAAAACAATCAAAAACTCAATCAGGAACAAATATCAAAGACAATACAATCAAACACACAATCAAAAATACAATCAATCAATCATAAAACACAGTCAATCAAATTCAATCACAATCATCAAGGACAGTCTAAACTCAAGTAGAAAACAAGCATTAAAAGTAATCAATCAAAGACAAGTGACCTGTTGGTATCATTTGATATTAATTGTTGGGGTTGTTGATCAAGTGGCCTTTGTTTGTTGTCTCCATATATCACATATTCATTTTTCTTGGGGAGAAATGTGGCCTTCGTTTGCTGTCTCCATAAATTACATATTCATTTATCTTGGAGAGAAAAATGAATAAACTTTGATGCATCCCATGTGTTTGGAGAAATTGCTATCAATGTATCGACTTTGCTCTTCTCCATTTTCATAGTCTTTCATCATGATATCCAGACTTATGATTTTCTTCTCTGAATCACTTGAATAATTTATGACATTATCTTCCCAAGTGATATATCCTTTCTTTTCTTTCTTCTCTTTGAAATTCATCTTGTCGGATTTTTCCATTCTTCTTTTAAACACAGGACAATTGAATCTCATGTGCCCAAGTTGATTGCACTCAGCATTTTGGGGCTAAAGAGGAACCTTCTTCTTTCTTCTTTCTTCTCTAGTTTTTTTTATGTAGTTGCATTTCTCTCTACCATTGTAGGAATAAATGAATCAAATTCAATGGCTTCCCATATCTTTAGATCTATGGCTTCTATAAAGATCTGCATTCGGGTTTTCCAATAATGATAACCCTCACCATTGAACATAAGAGCCTATTGATATAATTTCCCTCAGGAAATGGAAATTTGGATGAGGCCATATCTATTCTTGAAGTTTTTAAACTTTATACAAGAATCCTGCTCTGATACCACTTGTTGGACCTTGTGGCCTCAATAATCTTAAGAGGGATAGGCTTAGAATGCAGAAAAAGCATCAACAATCAATTTAATAATGTTCTATAAACATGCAAGGCAAAATTGATTGGAATAACATAAATGAGATAAGGGAAGAGAGAATGCAAACACAGTTTTATACTGGTTTGGCCACAACCCGTGCCTACGTCCAGTACTCAAGCAACCCACTTGAGATTTCCACTATCTTTGTAAAATCCATTACAAAGTCTAAACCACACAGGGACAACCCATCCCTTGTGTTCAGGAATCCTTTACAACAAGAGACTCACAGTCTCTTAACCAATTTCATTGAATAAGAAGAATGGAAGAAGAATTCTCTCTTCAAGAGAAGAATATTACAATGAAGATCATGTAAGAATCCTTATAGATTTTGCAAGTGTTTGATCAAGGATTTCTTGAGAGAGCATTTGACAATGAAGTTCTTTTGGAATCTCTCTCATTGTCTTTTGAGAGGATAAGACATTTTTGCCAAGCAAAACTCTCTGCATAAAATTCGTGCCCAAGTCACCTATTTATAGGCCTTTGATGGCCATTCACAAATCTAATGAAAAGATTTGACTGTTGGCGATATTCCTTGAAAATCCTCTCTGGTAATCGATTACAGAATTAGTGTAATTGATTACACAGTTGTTTTTCTTGAACAGTTGTGACCCTTCATTTAAAATTTAAATTCTCAACGTTCAGAGTCTCTGGTAATCGATTACATATGATGTGTAATCAATTACACACTTTCAAACCATTGGTAATCGATTACATGTATTGGTAATTGATTACATGTGCCTTGAATGACTTGAAACCTTTCATTGTGAGGCAAGGCTTGATCTTGAAGAAATCTTGAATCAAGGCTTTGTTTGTTGAAACAATCTTGTATTAATCTTGAAGCAAAATGAGCCTTGTTTGATTCTTCTTTTGACATCATCAAAATCATGTATACATACATTCACATTCTCCCCCTTTTTGATGATGACAAACATGTGATTTCTTCTCAACACCATCAAAGCTTGCATGATTTACATTCTCCCTCTTTCTCAAGAAAATTCTTAATTCTTCTTGACATCATCAAAATCTTCATGATTTACATTCTCCCCCTTTCTCAAGAAAATTCTTAATTCTGCTTGACATCATCAAAATCTTCATGATTTACAGCCTCAGCTGGCCTTGCCCTTGGTCTTCTGGCCCCACAAATAATAATTGTTGGATCATCAGGGTTCCAACAATTCTTCCTTATGTAGGCCAGATTAATGACCGGGCTCAGACGTTCAAAGACAAGACTGTCGGAGGCAACTCCTCTGGTCCTGCATAAAGCTGTGATAAGAGCAGGAAACACGAGTTTTGAGGAGTTAGACTGGGCCATAGAAGTAATCTGCCCTAAAATGAGGGCTCCGACATTCATGTCCAGCTGAGTAACTAGGCCAAAGATTAACCTAGCTCGATCCACAGTCAGATCAGAT
The DNA here is from genome assembly GCF_000004515.6 of Glycine max. Lineage (NCBI taxonomy): Eukaryota > Viridiplantae > Streptophyta > Magnoliopsida > Fabales > Fabaceae > Glycine > Glycine max. The sequence continues at coordinate 16,646,359 of NC_038256.2, forward strand.
GTGTGGGAGGTCGGAGCCAGGTTGGAGTAGGATAGAACACTCCAGACCTGAGCAAGGGTGGTTAGATCTTTTCTGAGGATCTTCCCCGAGTGGCCTTCAGCATTTAGAATAAACCCTTGGTCGGGTATGCAGAGTGCAGCCTCAATTTCTCTAATGTTAGTAGGCATCCTGCAGTATCTTGACTAGGCGGGCAAAGATTCACCCTCAGCAAGCACCATAGGTGTTTCTAGAAAGGCATTGAGGCTATCTGCATCAATCCTTATTAAGTGGCCCCAAATTCTGACTTGTTTAGGTGAAGGCCCCTTAGGACTGTAGAGGTTGGCGTAGAACTCCTTCACCAACGCGAGGTCAATGCCACTATCAGCTAAGTTGGTGAAGCGCTTATGAAAGTTACACCTCTCCAGCTCGCCCTTGAATTCGTCCAACTCCCCAAAATTCCATAGGCTTGGTCCTTCCTTGGATAAGAGTGAGAGCCATAAGATTTTGAAGAAGGCTTTCTTTTAAGTTGTTGCTCCACTCTTATACAAAGTTGGACTAGCTCACCTAGGTCCCTATATGGAAGGAGTTAAACCTTGTCCTTTACTTCCATATTAAGCCCACTAAGGAACCTAGCTATGCTTGTTCTTTCCTCTTCCCTAAGTCCAACTCTTAAAAAGAGTAGTTCCATTTGTTGTTTATATTCTTCAACACTCATACTCCCTTGTCTAAGCCTTTGGAGCTTATCCATAAGCTCCTTTTCATAGTAGGAGGGAATATGCCTCTTCCTAAGGGCACTCTAAAGATCATTCCAATACTCTACTGGAGGATCCCCATGAATCCTTCATTCCCTAACAAGGGAAGTCCACCAATAGAGGGCATACCCTTGAAAGCTAAGGGTAGCCAATGGAACTTTTCTCTCTTCGCTAATATGATGGCAGGCAAAGAGTTGTTCAACCTTCATTTCCCAATCTAAGTAGGCCTCAATGTTATCTTTTCCATGGAAATATGGGAGGCTAATGTTAACCTCTTGAGGCCATCTATCCTTTTCTCTTCTTTGGGAGTGATGTTTAGTATGTGAACTATGGCACCCTCTATAATAATCGCTAAGTTCTTCACTTAAACTCTTGCAAAAGTCATGACTACTATAGGAGGCATGTTTTTCTCTTTTCATTTCTTTCATTATTTTTCTTCTTTCTTCCTCTCTTATTTTCTCTCTTTCATCTTGACTTATTTCTTCCACTCTTTTTTTACCTTTTTCTTTTCTCTCTTGTTTTTCTTTCCACAACTTAAGGGATCTCAACTCATTTAATATTTTATACAAGGGGTCCTTAGGAGTAGAACACCCACCATTAACGCTAGATGAAGAATGAAGACTCATGTTGGTTCCTCAGTTATGGTTCTTTCTTGTTGGGGGTTTGAAAACAAAAGGTAAAAGAAACTATGGTTGAAACTAGCCAAAATAAACACTAAACGAGGTGTGAAAGATAAGGTAAAAACTAATTGGTAAAAGGCAAGCTATCTAGGTGGTTTGACAATGGAAGGTAAAGGAAATAAGCTATGAAAGTAAGCAAGAAATGTATACTAGGCGAATCCTAAGAGTGTTTGGATGACCACATTTAAGGTTCCCAACAAAACACTCATAATCCTAAGGGAAAATTGCCTAAAATTATTACACACAAATGGAAGTAGGGTGACCTATTGGAGGCTCCCAACTTACTTCTAATGAATGGCCTTTTTGTTACAAAATTTGAAAGCAATGAAAGTAAGTAAATTGTCAATTACAAAATTACAATAAGGTCCTCAATTTTGGTGGTTGTTCTCTCTTTGGTGATTCACTCAATTTGGAGTGCTTCTTAATCCAATAGCTCTTAAGGTGGTTTTCCCTCTGCTTCTTGACTCAAATTCTTCAAGGGATGGCACCAATCCTCCTTTCCAATTCCCTATATGGCAACTCACAAATAAGGAAACAAAGAGACAAGCAATAACCAAAGACCCAAAAAATGAAATGAAAGCTAAACCAATAGAGTTTTAACAAGAATAATTTTCAGGGATTTTTCAACAATTAAAGCAATGAAAAGCACATAAAAGCAAGCTAGGACTCAAAGAGAAACTTAGAATGGCTCTAGCGTAAAGTAAAAAAACTAAAATAAAAAGACTCAAGAAACCTCTAGTTTTGGAACTTTTTTTTCACACTAATTTTCAATTGAAATTTCAGAACTAGGATTGGTATAAAATAGGCACCAATTATAGAACAAATTTTCAGCCAAAACAACAAGCACACTTCCCATTTACTTTTTTTTTCCTGGACACTAATTTTTCTAGCAACTTGTGTGATTTTTATTATTTTTTCCTTTAATCCAAATCACTTGGTTATTTTTTCATAATTTTGATCCACATGTCTTGAAAATTCAGTAAAAATTTCAGCTCAAAACACGTAGTGACCAATTCTCAGTAATTCATACAAGTTCGTATATTCAAGCTGCCAGCACCAGCGATTTCAACCTAGAAATCAAGAGTAGTGTTTATGTTGCTTAAGGCTTGGATAGTTACAATTTGTGTTTGCTTATGCTCAATTATCTTGAATAACACAATTCAAGAGAGCTTAAGACTTATTTTGATTCACAAATCCAGCCACAACTCAGCACCACAACTCAACTTCATCATAGGCATCATGTAGGAAACTTAGAAAACAAAAAAAAGAGTTCAACAAGAAGACTACTTCTAGGAATTGATTTAGAACATGTTATGAACTAAATAACATGCATGAATTAGACTCAAAATTCAAAATATAGGCTAAGAATGACAAGAATACATGAACAAATGTATCTAGAATTCAATCAACAAAATAAAAATTCAACACAAACTTAGAACATAATGTGACAATTACTATGACTAAACATGACTCTAAGACAACATGGATTAAGTGATTTACACTTAGATTTTTGTGTTTTTTTTTCTAATCAATATTTTGGAATAAAATTTAGATCTAAGGTTCAGCACAAGAATATTATGAATGAAAAATGATAGAACCTAAAATCAACACAAAAACGTGATTCAAGAGTACATCTACAAAATTTGAACCATAGAAATGCAAGAACAAGTGTAGATCTAAGATTTAATCGGTTTTTTTTAATCTACTCTATTTATAGCCTAAGTGTCACACAAAATTGGAGGAAAATTTGAATTTCAATTCAAATTTCACTTGAATTTGTGGAGCCAAATTTTGGAGGCAAAATTTCACTAATTATGATTAGTGAATTTCAGTTATGGTTCAGCCCTCTAATCCAAGATAAATTTCAAGATTCTCCACTAAGTGTGCTTAGGTGTCATGAGGCATGTAAAGCATGATGGACATGCACAAAGTGTGACTATATGATGTGGCAATGGGATGTAGTAAGCAAATACTCACCTCCCCCTCTAAAATTTAATTGGATTGGACTTCTACAGTTTCAATTAAATTTTTTTCCCAACACACACATCAAATATTCACTTAGTGCATGTGAAATTACAAAACTACCCCTAATGCAAAAACTAGTTTAGGTGCCCTAAAATACAAGGGCTGAAAAATCCTATATTTCTAGGGTACCCTACCTACATTATGGAGCCCTAAATACAAGGACAAAATATAATGACATCCTAATCTAATATGTACAAAGATAATTGGACCTAACCTTGACCCATGGGCTCAGAAATCTATCTTGAGGTTCATGAGAACCCTAAGGCCTTCTTCAGCAGCTCTAGCCCAATCCTCTTGGAGCCTCTAGCTCATGGTTCTAGTGACTGGTCCCTTCCTAGGGAGGATTGCATCACATGTCCGAGACAAGAGTGTCATAAATAATCAAAGGATGAATGATTCAAACAAAAAGATGACACACTCAACAATAGAAGCTGGAACTTCTTGTAGAAATAGTAGAAGAGGACAGTTGTGATTTATTCAATACTTTTGGGAATTGTGCCTTCCAATGACCATTTTTCTTACAATAGTTGCATTCATCATAACTCCAATAGGAGCAATTCTGCCCATTTAATTTCACACAGATTGAAAATGTTAGTGCTTAGTTTTACTGAGTTTTAAAAGATTGGCTAAAATTTTGTTAAAACATAAGCACTTAGACAATGAAGGAAAGCTGGAGTTGCTGCACATGATGTCTAACATTATGTCAAGGAATCAGATCGGGCTGCACAATGCACAAGGCAAGATAAAATGTCAAATGAAGAATTGAAGCTGCAGGATCCACGATGTCGGATACAATGTCCAGGACATCCTGCCCGAAAATACTGGACACATAAATCTGTTATACCTTTAACAGATTAATGTGCAGTCAGCAACAGATTAGGCGATCTATCTTTAGGAACGAATTAAAAGATAATTAAAGTTCGAATTACAAACCTGAATAGTTCGTTCAGGGATTAAAGATTAAAGATAAAAACTAAAAGATCAAACTTTATCTTTTAGATCTTTAAGTGCAGATTTTTCAGGAGAATGATAGATCTTATCCAGCGCAAGTTGTTGCAGCCCAGATACGCACACTGCTATATAAACATGAAGGCTGCACGAGTTTTCTACCAAGTCCGAGATTGAAGAGTTATTTTGTGAGTTTTGGGACTTGAGTGTTTTGTGAGCCACCTTGATGTTACCCTAACATCAAGTGTTGGACCTGAGTGTGTAGAGTTGATCTCTATTGTTCAGAGAGCAATCTCTGGTGTGTCTTTGATTTGTTTGTAAACACGGGTGAGTGATTGAGAGGGAGTGAGAGGGGTTCTCATATCTAAGAGTGGCTCTTAGGTAGAAGTTGCATGGGTAGTGATTAGGTGAGAAGGTTGTATACAGTGGCTGTTAGATCTTCGAACTAATACTATTCTAGTGGATTTCCTCCCTGGCTTGGTAGCCCCCAGATGTAGGTGACGTTGCACCGAACTGGGTTAACAATTCTCTTGTGTTATTTACTTGTTTAATCTGTTCATACTGTCATATATAATCTGCATGTTCTGAAGCGGGATGTCGTGACATCCTGTACGACATCTGTCCTCAGTATCAGAATTTCAATTGGTATCAGAGCGGGCACTCTAAATCACTGAGTGAGATCTAGGGAGATAAATTCTGATGAACATGGAGAAAGAAGGAGGACCAGTGAACAGACCACCAATTCTGGATGGAACCAACTATGAATACTGGAAAGCAAGGATGGTGGCCTTCCTCAAATCACTGGATAGCAGAACCTGGAAAGCTGTCATCAAAGGCTGGGAACATCCCAAGATGCTGGACACAGAAGGAAAGCCCACTGATGAATTGAAGCCAGAAGAAAACTGGACAAAAGAAGAAGACGAATTGGCACTTGGAAACTCCAAAGCCTTGAATGCCCTATTCAATGGAGTTGACAAGAATATCTTCAGATTGATCAACACATGCACAGTTGCCAAGGATGCATGGGAGATTCTGAAAATCACTCATGAAGGAACCTCCAAAGTGAAGATGTCCAGATTGCAACTATTGGCTACAAAATTCGAAAATCTGAAGATGAAGGAGGAAGAATGCATTCATGACTTCCACATGAACATTCTTGAAATTGCCAATGCTTGCACTGCCTTGGGAGAAAGGATGACAGATGAAAAGCTGGTGAGAAAGATCCTCAGATCTTTGCCTAAGAGATTTGACATGAAAGTCACTGCAATAGAGGAGGCCCAAGACATTTGCAACATGAGAGTAGATGAACTCATTGGTTCCCTTCAAACCTTTGAGCTGGGACTCTCGGATAGGACTGAAAAGAAGAGCAAGAGCCTGGCGTTCATGTCCAATGATGAAGGAGAAGAAGATGAGTATGACCTGGATACTGATGAAGGTCTGACTAACGCAGTTGTGCTCCTTGGAAAACAGTTCAACAAAGTGCTGAAGAGAATGGACAGGAGGCAGAAACCACATGTCCGGAACATCCCTTTCGACATCAGGAAAGGTAGTGAATACCAGAAGATGTCAGATGAAAAGCCCAGCAAAGGAATTCAATGCCATGGGTGTGAAGGCTACGGACACATCAAAGCTGAATGTCCCACCCATCTCAAGAAGCAGAGGAAAGGACTTTCTGTATGTTGGTCTGATGATACAGAGAGTGAACAAGAAAGTGATTCTGACAGAAATGTGAATGCACTCACTGGGATATTTGAATCTGATGAAGATTCAAGTGATATTGATGTTGAAATCACTTTTGATGAGCTTGCTATATCCTATAGAGAACTATGCATCAAAAGTGAGAAGATTCTTCAGCAAGAAGCACAACTGAAGAAGATCATTGCAAATCTGGAGGCTGAGAAGGAGGCACATGAAGAGGAAATCTCTGAGCTTAAAGGAGAAATTGGTTTTCTGAACTCTAAACTGGAAAACATGACAAAATCAATAAAGATGCTGAATAAAGGCTCAGATATGCTTGATGAGGTGCTACAGCTTGGAAAGAATGTTGGAAACCAGAGAGGACTTGGATTTAATCATAAATCTGCTGGCAGATCAACCATGACAGAATTTGTTCCTGCCAAAAACAGCACTGGAGCCTCGATGTCACAACATCGGTCTCGACATCTTGGAACGCAGCAGAAAAAGAGCAAAAGAAAGAAGTGGAGGTGTCACTACTGTGGCAAGTATGGTCACATAAAGCCTTTTTTCTATCATCTACATGGCCATCCACGTCATGGAACTCAAAATAGCAGCAGCGGAAGAAAGATGGTGTGGGTTCCAAAACACAAGATTGTTAGTCTTGTTGTTCATACTTCACTTAGAGCATCAGCTAAGGAAGATTGGTACCTAGATAGCGGCTGTTCCAGACACATGACAGGAGTTAAAGAATTCCTGGTGAACATTGAACCTTGCTCCACTAGCTATGTGACATTTGGAGATGGCTCTAAAGGAAAGATCACTGGAATGGGAAAGCTAGTCCATGATGGACTTCCTAGTCTGAACAAAGTACTGCTGGTGAAGGGACTGACTGCAAACTTGATCAGCATCAGTCAGTTGTGTGATGAAGGATTCAATGTAAACTTCACAAAGTCAGAATGCTTGGTGACAAATGAGAAGAATGAAGTTCTAATGAAGGGCAGCAGATCAAAGGACAACTGCTACCTATGGACACCTCAAGAAACCAGTTACTCCTCCACATGTCCATCCTCCAAAGAAGATGAAGTCAAAATATGGCATCAAAGATTTGGACATCTGCACTTAAGAGGCATGAAGAATATCATTGACAAAGGTGCTGTTAGAGGCATTCCCAATCTGAAAATAGAAGAAGGCAGAATCTGTGGTGAATGTCAGATTGGAAAGCAAGTCAAGATGTCCCACCAGAAGCTTCAACATCAGACCACTTCCAGGGTGCTGGAACTACTTCACATGGACTTGATGGGGCCTATGCAAGTTGAAAGCCTTGGAGGAAAGAGGTATGCCTATGTTGTTGTGGATGATTTCTCCAGATTTACCTGGGTCAACTTTATCAGAGAGAAAACAGACACCTTTGAAGTATTCAAAGAGTTGAGTCTAAGACTTCAAAGAGAAAAAGACTGTGTCATCAAGAGAATTAGGAGTGACCATGGCAGAGAGTTTGAAAACAGCAAGTTTACTGAATTCTGCACATCTGAAGGCATCACTCATGAGTTCTCTGCAGCCATCACACCACAACAAAATGGCATAGTTGAAAGGAAAAACAGGACTTTGCAAGAAGCTGCTAGGGTCATGCTTCATGCCAAAGAACTTCCCTATAATTTCTGGGCTGAAGCCATGAACACAGCATGCTATATCCACAACAGAGTCACACTTAGAAGAGGGACTCCAACCACACTGTATGAAATCTGGAAAGGGAGGAAGCCAACTGTCAAGCACTTCCACATCTTTGGAAGTCCATGTTACATTTTGGCAGATAGAGAGCAAAGGAGAAAGATGGATCCCAAGAGTGATGCAGGAATATTCTTAGGATACTCTACAAACAGCAGAGCATATAGAGTATTCAATTCCAGAACCAGAACTGTGATGGAATCCATCAATGTGGTTGTTGATGATCTAACTCCAGCAAGAAAGAAGGATGTCGAAGACGATGTCAGAACATCGGGAGACAATGTAGCAGATACAGCTAAAAGTGCAGAAAATGCAGAAAATGCAGAAAACTCTGATTCAGCTACAGATGAACCAAACATCAATCAACCTGACAAGAGTCCTTCCATTAGAATCCAGAAGATGCACCCCAAGGAGCTGATTATAGGAGATCCAAACAGAGGAGTCACTACAAGATCAAGGGAGTCTGAGATTGTCTCCAATTCATGTTTTGTCTCCAAAACTGAGCCAAAGAATGTGAAAGAGGCACTGACTGATGAGTTCTGGATCAATGCTATGCAAGAAGAATTGGAGCAATTCAAAAGGAATGAAGTTTGGGAGCTAGTTCCTAGACCCGAGGGAACTAATGTGATTGGCACCAAGTGGATCTTCAAGAACAAAACCAATGAAGAAGGTGTTATAACCAGAAACAAGGCCAGACTTGTTGCTCAAGGCTACACTCAGATTGAAGGTGTAGACTTTGATGAAACTTTCGCCCCTGTTGCTAGACTTGAGTCCATCAGATTGTTACTTGGTGTAGCTTGCATCCTCAAATTCAAGCTGTACCAGATGGATGTGAAGAGCGCGTTTCTGAATGGATACCTGAATGAAGAAGTCTATGTGGAGCAGCCAAAGGGATTTGTAGATCCAACTCATCCAGATCATGTATACAGGCTCAAGAAGGCTCTCTATGGATTGAAGCAAGCTCCAAGAGCTTGGTATGAAAGGCTAACAGAGTTCCTTGCTCAGCAAGGGTATAGGAAGGGAGGAATTGACAAGACTCTCTTTGTCAAACAAGATGCTGAAAACTTGATGATAGCACAGATATATGTTGATGACATTGTGTTTGGAGGGATGTCGAATGAGATGCTTCGACATTTTGTCCAACAGATGCAATCTGAATTTGAGATGAGTCTTGTTGGAGAGCTGACTTATTTTCTGGGACTCCAAGTGAAGCAGATGGAAGACTCCATATTCCTCTCACAAAGCAAGTATGCAAAGAACATTGTCAAGAAGTTTGGGATGGAAAATGCCAGCCATAAAAGAACACCTGCACCTACTCACTTGAAGCTGTCAAAGGATGAAGCTGGCACCAGTGTTGATCAAAGTTTGTACAGAAGCATGATTGGGAGCTTACTATATTTAACAGCAAGCAGACCTGACATCACCTTTGCAGTAGGTGTTTGTGCAAGATATCAAGCCAATCCCAAGATAAGTCACTTGAATCAAGTAAAGAGAATTCTGAAATATGTAAATGGCACCAGTGACTATGGGATTATGTACTGTCATTGTTCAGATTCAATGCTGGTTGGATATTGTGATGCTGATTGGGCTGGTAGTGCAGATGACAGAAAAAGCACTTCTGGTGGAGGTTTCTATTTGGGAAACAATCTTATTGCATGGTTCAGCAAGAAGCAGAACTGTGTGTCCCTATCTACTGCAGAAGCAGAGTATATTGCAGCAGGAAGCAGTTGTTCACAACTAGTTTGGATGAAGCAGATGCTGAAGGAGTACAATGTCGAACAAGATGTCATGACATTGTACTGTGAAAACATGAGTGCTATTAATATCTCTAAAAATCTTGTTCAACACAGCAGAACCAAGCACATTGACATTAGACATCACTATATTAGAGATCTTGTTGATGATAAAGTTATCACACTAGAGCATGTTGCCACAGAGGAACAAGTAGCAGATATTTTCACAAAGGCATTGGATGCAAATCAGTTTGAAAAACTGAGGGGCAAGCTGGGCATTTGTCTGCTAGAGGAATTATAGCAGCTACTTCTATCTGAACGTGCTCAAACGTCTCACTCAACATTAATAGCACGTTCACTACTGAGCCAAAACAAATTCAAACTCCGTCCCCCTACCTTCCTCATTCAAACTTACATTTTCGTGGCAATCTCGTTTTCATTCCCCAACACTTCTCAGATATTCACGAAACCACTCCAAAAGCTCTGCTTCTCCATGGCTACCTCACCAAAAGAAACCTCATCCCCTGTTTCACCCTCTGTACCATCATCTCCATCATCCTCCAAAACTCCATCAAACCAGGAACAACCCGAATTCAATATCCAACCCATACAAATGATTCCTGGTCCAGGCCCTGTTCCTGAGAAACTGATCCCTAAAAGACAACAGGGAGTGAAGATTTCTGAAAACCCTAGCTTTGCAACAAGGCCTAGGGAAGTAGACACTGAGATGGATAAGAAGATCCGCAGTCTTGTGAATAGCATTTTGAAAAATGCTTCTGTCCCTGATGCTGATAAAGATGTCCCAACATCTTCCACCCCAAATGCTGAAGTCCTCTCTTCATCCAGTAAAGAGAAATCAACAGAGGAAGAGGATCAAGCCACAGAGGAGACCCCTGCACCAAGGGCACCAGAACCTGCTCCAGGTGACCTCATTGATCTAGAAGAGGTAGAATCTGATGAGGAACCCATTGTCAAAAAGTTGGCACTTGGCATTGCAGAAAGATTACAAAGCAGAAAGGGAAAAACCCCCATTACTAGGTCTGGACGAATCAAAACTATTGCACAGAAGAAGAGCACACCAATCACTCCTACCACATCCAGATGGAGCAAAGTTGCAATCCCTTCCAAGAAGAGGAAAGAAATTTCCTCATCTGATTCTGATGATGATGTCGAACTAGATGTTCCCGACATCAAGAGAGCCAAGAAATCAGGGAAAAAGGTGCCTGGAAATGTCCCTGATGCCCCATTGGACAACATTTCATTCCACTCCATTGGCAATGTTGAAAGGTGGAAATTTGTATATCAACGCAGACTTGCTGTAGAAAGAGAACTGGGAAGAGATGCCTTGGATTGCAAGGAGATCATGGACCTCATCAAGGCTGCTGGACTGCTGAAAATAGTCACCAAGTTGGGAGATTGTTATGAAAGCCTAGTCAGGGAATTCATTGTCAACATTCCCTCTGACATAACAAACAGAAAGAGTGATGAGTATCAGAAAGTGTTTGTCAGAGGAAAATGTATTAGATTCTCCCCTGCTGTAATCAACAAATACCTGGGCAGACCAACTGAAGGAGTGGTGGATATTGCTGTTTCTGAGCATCAAATTGCCAAGGAAATCACTGCCAAGCAAGTCCAGCATTGGCCAAAGAAAGGGAAGCTTTCTGCAGGGAAGCTAAGTGTGAAGTATGCAATCCTGCATAGGATTGGCACTGCCAACTGGGTACCCACCAATCATACTTCCACTGTTGCCATAGGTTTGGGTAAATTTCTGTATGCTGTTGGAACCAAGTCCAAATTTAATTTTGGAAACTATATTTTTGATCAAACTATTAAGCATTCAGAATCTTTTGCTGTCAAATTACCCATTGCCTTCCCAACTGTATTGTGTGGCATTATGTTGAGTCAACATCCCAATATCTTAAACAACATTGACTCTGTGAAGAAGAGAGAATCTCCTCTATCCCTGCATTACAAACTGTTTGAGGGGACACATGTCCCAGACATTGTCTCGACATCAGGGAAAGCTGCTGCTTCAGGTGCTGTGTCCAAGGATGATTTGATTGCTGAACTCAAGGACACATGCAAGGTGCTGGAGGCAACCATCAAAGCCAACACAGAGAAGAAAATGGAGCTGGAACGCCTGATCAAAAGACTCTCAGACAATGGCATTGATGATGGAGAAGCAGCTGAGGAAGAAGAAGATGCAGCAGAGGATACAGAATCAGATGATGATGATTCTGATGCCACCCCATGACCATCAGACCTTTATTTTTTTTACTGTTACTAGCTATTGGGGCATGTCCCTTTGAACAATGGATTGCTATTGGTCTGTAATATTTGCACATTAATTTCATGCATTCTACTTTTGCCAAATTCTGTCTAAAAATGGGGAGTAGTAGGAGTAGGATATTATGCATGATTGAGTAGGATATTATGCATGATTTATGATTTTGAGGGGGAGTATGATTGATGTAAGCTACTGAAACTAGTAGCTGATAGAAGATGCTGCAGTGAACTGCTGCCTAGCAGAATATTCACTTCACAGCAGTAAGAGCATGGAGACAGGGGGAGCAGAAAGCTGATGTCACGTGAGATGTCTTGACATCCTGGAAAAGACTTGTAGATTTGCAACTTGCAGAATTTTGCTGTCACCACTACAGATACTGCTGTGCTTGATTACTCTGATAATGAAAGTTGCTGATCCCACTTGCATAACTGCTCGTACCTACTCAGGAAGTGTCTAAGTATGTTTTAGACAAAATTTGCCAAAGGGGGAGATTGTTAGTGCTTAGCTTTACTGAGTTTTAAAAGATTGGCTAAAATTTTGTTAAAACATAAGCACTTAGACAATGAAGGAAAGCTGGAGTTGCTGCACATGATGTCTAACATTATGTCAAGGAATCAGATTGGGCTGCACAATGCACAAGGCAAGATAAAATGTCAAATGAAGAATTGAAGCTGCAGGATCCACGATGTCGGATACAATGTCCAGGACATCCTGCCCGAAAATACTGGACACATAAATCTGTTATACCTTTAACAGATTAATGTGCAGTCAGCAACAGATTAGGCGATCTATCTTTAGGAACGAATTAAAAGATAATTAAAGTTCGAATTACAAACCTGAATAGTTCGTTCAGGGATTAAAGATTAAAGATAAAAACTAAAAGATCAAACTTTATCTTTTAGATCTTTAAGTGCAGATTTTTCAGGAGAATGATAGATCTTATCCAGCGCAAGTTGTTGCAGCCCAGATACGCACACTGCTATATAAACATGAAGGCTGCACGAGTTTTCTACCAAGTCCGAGATTGAAGAGTTATTTTGTGAGTTTTGGGACTTGAGTGTTTTGTGAGCCACCTTGATGTTACCCTAACATCAAGTGTTGGACCTGAGTGTGTAGAGTTGATCTCTATTGTTCAGAGAGCAATCTCTGGTGTGTCTTTGATTTGTTTGTAAACACGGGTGAGTGATTGAGAGGGAGTGAGAGGGGTTCTCATATCTAAGAGTGGCTCTTAGGTAGAAGTTGCATGGGTAGTGATTAGGTGAGAAGGTTGTATACAGTGGCTGTTAGATCTTCGAACTAATACTATTCTAGTGGATTTCCTCCCTGGCTTGGTAGCCCCCAGATGTAGGTGACGTTGCACCGAACTGGGTTAACAATTCTCTTGTGTTATTTACTTGTTTAATCTGTTCATACTGTCATATATAATCTGCATGTTCTGAAGCGGGATGTCGTGACATCCTGTACGACATCTGTCCTCAGTATCAGAATTTCAGGAAACAACCTATTTTTAATATTAGTAGTTTCGTATTCAAGTTACTAAATAGTAAAGAGAGAACCTATCATGGAGAGAAAAATTCCAAATTTTGCAAATGGGTCACTACAAACCCTAGGTGTGGATTGTCACTGCTCGTTGGGAAACGACCTAGGATCACTTCCTAGTTACAACATTTTCATGTTTATTTGATTCGGGTACGGCCTCGATCAAGAAGGTGAAAATTTCCAAAAATGTGAAAACCCCCAAACAAAAATAGAGTTGTCGTTGCGAATTGAGTTTCTCCTTCTACAGATCTTGTTTCAACGATCGAAGAGGATAAAACGAAGAATCACATATTGCTAACCTTGTGGCTAGAAACTAACCCGATCCAACGGTTAATAAATCTGCAATGGCAAATAAAAAATCTATTGTTTGTTTGAGTGCGGATTGCACTATAGATGATTGATTGTGCGGACTACGAAAATTATGGCTTCAATCGAACTTGTTCTAGATACCATGAAAAGAATACAAATGCAAAGAACATGCATCAAATTGCAAAGGGAGAAGAAAGAGAAAAAGTCTAGAGGGAGATGAAGAGGTTCAACTCTATTGAACAAATGTGCTAAGTCTACGTTACAAAAGAGACAAGAAGGAAAATATAACGGCAACAAGTAATAAGACTAAACGACTCTTACAAATAAGTGAAATAACAATAATACATATTATTTAATAGTGTTTAAGTTCACCATAGGTTTAGAAAAGAGTTTGTTTTTAGAGATGTCATTTTTAAATTTTTCAAAGGAGGGATTTATTGCCAAAATTAATTAACAAGGAATAAATTATTCGGTTAAAAATCACGATTAACTATCTATAATTTCTATAATATGAAATGGCCTTTTTCACTATTCATATGTATGGTATTTTTTTTTCAATTTTGTCCTTTACTTGATAATATGTTGGTCATTTTTCAAGTTTTGCTATGAAAATGTTGACCTTCTTTTTTAATGCAACTTTTTCATTTTGATTTTTTTATGTCTCTTTTTATTATACTTACTCATTTCCATGGTCTCCTTTTTAAAATCTCTCCACTGCTCCTTAAGGTTTTGAATTTAAGGTCGGAGATGAAAATTTATTGTTTTGAATTTAAGGTTGGAGGCCAAAATTGTACTTGATTTTTGATGGTAGAACTGCCTATTGATGACTACAAATTGATAATTTGTTGGTTGTTAATGTCTATAAATCGATGGTTCCTCAAACTAAAACATAACAACTAAAGAATATCCTGTAAAAAGACAACTAAATGATATAATTAATTATATGTTTTAATATATTCTTTTATTAAAATTATGTACTGAAAAAAATCTTAGTAAAACATTAAAATAGATTATTGTAATGTTATTTAAAAGTATAGCTACATTCAAATATATCACTTAAACTTTCATACTATAAAATTTGATAGGCTTCCTACTCAATTTGGTTCTCTAATTATATTTAAGTGTTCAATAGAATCCTGGTATTTTTAAAAACTTCAATCATGTCCTTTGATTTTCAAAATTGCTCCATTCAAGTCCTTTTCATCAAATTCGAAGGTTTTCTTTTATAAATAATGACGATTTTAACCGTCACTTTATTTATTATTATTTTTATAATAAAAATGTATTTATAATATTAAAAAAATGTGGTGTACATAATTGTCAGTATGGTTTGTTTTAAACTCCAAAATCAACGCCCCATTCAACCCATTTTGACTACATACAAACTCCTATACAACTCAATGCTCATCCAACTTAATTCGATGATGTGTGCATATTAATATATTAATCAGCACGCCAACGTTTTCTCTCTTTGTTCAAATCTCAAACCTTGATATGGATAACCCATTTTCACCCGCACAAAGGTTGTATCAAATCAATAATATTCAACTTATCATAAGAGCCAAAAAAATCAAAAGAAGAAATCAGACTAAGCCTAGAGGTGGTGTTCGACCTTTAAGTCGCACACCTTCGACAATAACCCCAACCATGTCAACGGGCCCTCCAACCCCCTCCTCACCAACAACAGTCTCTCCATCATCATAGCCAAGAACAATAGCAAAGACGAGTTCTCTTCCTGCTCCCTTGGCCACTAGCAAAATCATGGCTCTGATCCTGACGCCTCTCATCCTCTCCTTCAAGACTATTGTAGTTGCACTATCCTCACCGCAGATCACACCATCACGACAACCCCCACCACCACCAAACAGCCAAATCTCGTCTATTGGCCAAAACCCCACCACTTGGAAATATGGATGAAACACTTCAAACCCCACAAAGAAGAGATAGAAACACCTCCTTTTAAATTTCATTTTTAAAATAATATATTTTTAATATTTAGCATAATAATTAATATAATGATGATTAAAAACTATCACTATTGCTAAACAGACACCAAATAAATTCATAATTCTAAAGATGTCAGTATAATTAGAATAAAAAAACTTGATTGAGACAATTTTAAAAATTAAAGGACCATATTAAGTATTAAATCTTTAATAAATTATTAAAGACTAAAAAATGTGAGCAAATAAAATTAGATAGATTACATATATGCTAAAGTTCAGATACTACAATGAAATTAACCAAGTAATTTTAAATTTAGTGGCTGTAAACTGTACAAAACTCGTGCATTTTACAATTACTCAATTTTGAATATACATTGAGGAGATTTACAAGTGTACTGTACAAACTTTGTACACACTATAACTTGGACTATAAAACTCATCATAAAGTAGACAACTGTTACAAAGAAAAAGAATCAAAATCAAAATTTGGGGAACTTAAGAGAGGGGAAAAGGTAAAATCAAAATTTGTTACAAAGAAAAAGAATCTTAAAATTTCTATCGGTAATCGAACTGAGTTTGCCGAAAATGACGTGTTGGTGTTAGGTTTGTCAAAGTTGTAAAATTTGTTTTCCAATACAGTATGCTGTCTCTGAAAAGACACAATGCAATCAAACGTTCTTCTTTTCTTCCGCCTGCAAATTGAAGTCAAATAGATAAGCGTAAGGATTAACATCAGTTTTCAATGATAGTTTATTTCCACTCAAAAGCAACATAAAAGTACCAAGCAATGCGATCAAACACATTTGGACAAAATAGAAAAGCAAAAATATTACAAAATTAGCATTTTGAATGTTTAAACCAAAGAACTTTTATTTCTTTTAGAAACCAATAACAAGTAACAAGGAGCAATGCTATGACTTGAGGAGAAGCAACTACATTTCCTAAGCAAAACATGTTTATTTGTTTTATGCAGTTTTAAACAATCCCATTTTAAAAATTCATTAGATAGTTGTTCTCAAATCTTATTCATCGCCTACCTTCTGAAATAAATATCAAATCAACATGGAACAAGAAGTTTGAAAAGTCACAAAGCTGATTATACAAGAGTTACATCATACTCATCAATTTGAGAGTTCTCACCAAATTCAGCGGCAAACAAGTTTTTCCACTGTCTCTAGAGTCGTCTTCCCTTGATCTTTGGCACGTACGATATAATCCTTGGATGAACTCCTGTACATGATTATAGATGCTGCATATAGTCACGTCAAATCAAGATTAGCAACAGATATCACTTGCTTGATTGGTAGACTGTACAGAATGATAAGAATCCATCATAATTAGTTGCATTTGAAGCACACAATTGTCAAGAGCCAATCCAACATCTAGTAACACTGTTATGATTTAAACAATATTAGGAGCGTCTTCGCAAAAAAAGGTAAAATTGCAATTCAGTTTAAGACAATATAGTGTCTGTTGAAAATCAGAATTAATATTCTGATTCTATTAATAATTGCAGTTTACAGGAACATTATCATTGATTTAGAGGAAATAAAATATCCTTTTTTATGTACAATTAATGTAATCAAACCTTTATGAACACACATCCGATGTGTTCTCTAACACACAGTTTCAATCTATTATTCCTTTGATTCTCCTATTTTAACATGGTATCTAGAGCCTGATCGAGGGAATAACAAAAATTGTGCTCCATCAGGCCTACTGTCCCAAGTGGACCTTTATACGCGTTGTATCTTTTTTTGACAATCTTCTACTTTTCTCCTAGTTTTTGACCCTTTCTTCTTCTCCGACCGGTGACACCATTACCTGACTCACCGTCAATCGATCTACATGACGGTGGTCATGGCGTTGACATCCTATATCTGACGATCTCTCCTGCACTCACTTTCTCTATGCGCCGAACAGCCTAGTGGAAATATTCCTCTGGCACGTGGCAGCACCTTTCCGGTCACGCTTCCACCGGTGTTGTCGTCTCTCCATTCCGATGCCACCCCTAAAGTTTGGGGCCATTCTAACTCCATTTGATGTTGCCCTATTTTGTAAACCCGTTCGTATTCCATCTTATTTCTTTTGTTGCAGGTATTGATAGTTCGTCCTTTTCTGTATCTCACGGCTGTTACAGGTTCCTATAAGGATTTTAGCCTTTTACTTGCCGTTCATTTTCCGGAAAAGAATTTTTGTCGCCTCTCCTGTCACCGTCTCTTTAGTGTATTGTTTGGACACTGCCTTCGGCTCACCGCTCATTTTTCGGCGAAAAACTTTTTGGTCCTAATAGTTTAGATTGAATACAAAAAGACTTATTTTTATTATTTAAAAGTCTTGATTAAATACCACAAGAATATTTTATCAAAAAAAGTCTTAAATTCCTTCAAAATCCTAATTGAATACACTCCCCTTTCAGCCTACCATATCTCTGATTTATGAAATTTAACAGTGCCCATATAAACTCCTACAAACTATCATATAAGCTGAATTTCAGCATATATCATAATTAATGTGTCCAGTAGAAGGACTAAGACTTGACATTTTGGGACAAACAGCTGTTAGAGTAAAGCATTACAAAACGTTGCAAGTGTTGTTCCCCCTACAGGATATGGGCCAAGACAGCCGGCTTGGGGAAAAATGGTGACAGTAGATAGAGAAACCAAAGGTGAATCACAAACACTGGTTCAGATCTCAAATGGGAAGGAAATAGGGGAGAAAGTTAAGCCATTACTTCAATGAGAAGAGGGGGCAAATTTCGGATGTTAACAGAAGAAGAGAAACAAGAAAAAAGGAGGAATGGACTATGCTTCACATGTGACGAGAAGTTTGGCCCCAATCACATGCAAGGACAAATGGAATCAAGTCATGATACTTGAATAGGGTGAGACAGAATCAGAAGATGATGAGAACAGGGGTCAGAATTCAGAAAAAGGGGAAAAGGTCTGATAGTTACTGGCTTTATTACAGGGGAAAAGGTCTCCTTGTAATCAAAGTCTAACTGTGGGTGGAATCCCGTGGCAACAAGCCTGGCTTTGTACTTGTTGACTGAATCATCATGATTCTCCTTCTCTCTAAACACCCACTTACATCCAATGGCAGTTCTAGAGGGCAGGAGATCAACCAGCGACCAAGTGGCATTCTTGATTAAAGCTGCATATTCACTTTGCATGGCCGAGAGCCAGGAGGGATCATTCAAAGTTGCTTTAGTGGACTTGGGTTCAAGATGGGTAAGGAGAAGGGTAGGGTTAACTCTAGGTTTGACAATTCCAGATTTTGCACGAGTGCACATGGGATGGGTATTTGTGGGTCTGACTAAGGCAGGAACTGTGTCAGATGAGGGAAGGTTATCGGTTTGAGGCTGGTCAGTATTGGTAGTGAGGGACCAAGTATCAGGATTAGTGGATGAAGTGGTTGGTTGTGGGCTGGAAAAATCTGGAGAAAGTGGATGAAGAAGATGTAGTATGGCTAGTGCCATTAGTGGCAGATGCAAGTTCGGTGGTAGTAGTGTTGTTAAATGGCGGTTATGGCGGCGCGGTTTTCTAAAAAAACGCCACCAAATAGCGGTGGCGTTGTGGGTTTCAAATGGCGTCGCCATGGTGGCTGCCATAGGCTTAACGGTGGTGGTGGAATGGCGGAAGATAGTTTTTTTTTCTTTTGAAA
Organism: Glycine max; assembly: GCF_000004515.6. Lineage (NCBI taxonomy): Eukaryota > Viridiplantae > Streptophyta > Magnoliopsida > Fabales > Fabaceae > Glycine > Glycine max. Next base: position 16,665,622 of record NC_038256.2, read on the forward strand.
TTTTCGCAACAGACAGATTGGGTCGGGTTGGGCTGACCCAACCCAACCCTAAACCCGATTTTCGAATGAAAATGGGATGAGCAGCGCGAGCACGAACTCCAGAGCGAGCACCAGCGGCACCACGAGAACTCCAGTGCAACGACGGCACGATCAGCACGCACAAGCTACGACGACACGAGCACCATGCACCAGCGACGACAGCACCAGCACCGCGCACCAACGATGGCACCACGCATGCGAGCAACGGATGGCGACAGCGGCGGCAACAGCTACAGACTGCGATGGCAACACTGTGGTTCTGTTTTTTTGTTGTTTTTTGTCCTGTTTTTTTTTTTCTGTTTGACACCCTTTTTTATTTTTGGTTCTGCTTTTTTTTTTTTTTTTCTGTTCAGCCCTCTTCTACTAAAAAACGGGCAATGGTTGTTGGATCTTCATCAAGGAAGCAAAAAGCAGTCCAAGAAAATGATGAGGATCTAGAGTTTGAGGATATTGAACTTGAATCTAAAGAAGAAGAAATCATGGTTAATTTTGAGGAGTCTGATGGAGAAGAGGGAGAGGGAGATGCTCCACTACCTTATGATAACAACGAAGATGATTATGTTGGGATTGGAGAAGATGATTAGAGGCTCAACCTTTACTTTGCACTTTGCATTATGCTTTTATCCTTTTGTTATTTTGAACTCTTGAATGAGTTTATTTGGTGTTGGTACTTGGTTATTGGGTGAACTCATGAAACTTTTTTAGTTTATTTGAATGCAATCCATTGTTTTTTTAATTTTTTATTTATATTTATTTTTTATTTTTTATTTTGTTAATATATATATATATATATATATATATATATATATATATTGAATTGTGACCACCGCTGATATTTACCAGAGATACCTCGATAGGAAGTAAGAGAAACCAAGAACATACGATACCTCAAATTACACCAATAAATATTTATAAATTTATCATATATCTGCATTTATTATATTGCATTTCTCTTATTTATCACCAGAGATCAGCGGAGAGGATACAAATGGACAGATAGGAAGTAAGAGAAATGCAATATGATAAATGCAGATATCTGATAAATTTATATATATATATATATATATATATATATATATATATATATATATATATATATATATATATATATATATATATATATATATATTTGTCAACGTCCACCATTTGCCGCTACGCCATCCGCCATTAACAACATTGGGTGGTAGACAAAACAATGAGGATTAAGGTAGGGTCAGGAGCCTCATAGGTAATTAAAGAAGGTTCAGGAAAAAGGTTAGGGTAGGAAAAAATGTGTAATGTTGTGTGTCTTAGATGACCACATCTCATCTTTATTTATAATGGAGAAATCAGAGTCAGTATTGATTACATATCAATCAATTACTGATTATTAGGTAATTACATATCAATCAGAATCATAAGTTTCTATGTAATAATAAATACAAAATAATGTAAAGATAAAAGTAATCTAACAGTATAGACAGTTCACAATCAACACCTTACTCTTAAAAAATTAAAATTGATCATATGACTAAAATTACCAGCAGCAAGCATAATTTCTCAAGAAATGTCTACTAAGCACTGTCTTTTAAGCTATAATACATATATTATATCATCACACGACCAACATTTTTACTTGAAATGTCACTTTATTTTCTTTCAAGTTAAAAACAGAATATAAATATACCTTAGACGATGCCTGTTGCAAGCTGTGAAGAAGGCAGCAAACCCATAGAGTATGCTCTTGAGAGCACGGAAAATCTGGAAAAGGGCATAGAAAAAAAAAACTACCAATCAGGAGAGTCTTCAATGAAACCACTGACATCCAAAACAGTATTGATATACCATCTTACAACCTGGGAAAAAAGGTCATTCCAAAGAGTTCTTTGCCACATAGAAACTTCAGAAACACTGACTGTTGCTTCAGAAGACGCTGCAAACTGGAAAATGCTGCTAACAAACTGCCATGTGTTGCCAAGCGTATTACAAATGTATGAACTTATGGAAGCCACAAAACTGAATATCACCAGAACAAGACGAACAGGAGCATATAGTAATTCCCAAAGAACCCAAAATAGAGGATATAAGATACAAGTAGCTGCAGCATATATCAGAAAGAGTAAAGCAGGCAATTAGTAGAATATCAGATGATAATTTATGTTGGCAAAAACAAGGCTAAATTTAACAATTAACAGACACGACTAGAAAACTAAAACATATGATGACTTACCAATGCTCCAAACAACATTGAGGACAAACCACAATGGTGAAAAGAGTAGCTCCAGTACATTTCCCACTATATCAAAAGAAGTATCCACTACGAGCCAAATGACAGAAAAGATGCTTTCTGCTAATTCAAACAAAAACTTCAAGCTTGGGAGAAGAAATCCAAAAATCTCCACCAGTGACTCTACAAGAGGTTGAACAAGAATGGAAAAAAATGATCTCATGGTATGTGTAAAGGCAAGAAACCACCTAACAGCCTTCTGGAAGTTATGTAGAAACAGCATTGTGCCTAAGTATTTGACCCTTGAAACCATCTCCCAAGTTTCAATCCAATCAAGAAGAGGCCCACATAAACGAGATGCAGTTGCCTTGAGAACAGGAACATTTTTGTATAAATCATAGAATCCAATGAGGACAGTAACAAATGAGATCAAAAAATATAAAAGTCTTGCAAGTGGGCACATCCAAGGACGATAAAGATTGCATAACACTGGATATGACTGAAGGAAGATGACCCAAGATGGAAGACCAGCCTCCAACAAAGTAAGCAATCGCAGATCAGATACTATGACTTCCCTGAATTTAAATGGAAGGTCATGATCATCAAACCTAAATGACAGTAGAACATCACTATATTGTGTTGCTTCAACTGTATCATCTTGAGTAGTTTCAACTATATCATCTTGAGTGGTTTCAAGTGTATCATCTTGAGTGGTTTCAACTGTATCATCAGAAACACAGCTAGAGGTCTGAGAATAATCCAATGAGTTATCAATTTCAGCTGTCGAGTAGCTATCAACTTCAACTCCAGCACTAAAGGAATTCATTAATTTTCTTCTCTTATTCGGTCCAGAAGGAGGAGGTGCATGTAGCATGTCTGTTGTTTCTTCTGTATCATCAGTATATACTCCAACATTGGTACCCAAACTATCTTCAACAGTCAAAATTCTGCAGATATTATCATCACCATCATCAACAGATACAGTGCCAGAAAAATCTTCACTAGCATCATAAAATATGTCCCCTGTTAAAATTGCATACACAGAAGCAAGGTTAAAAGCTTTAACATGAAAATCTCATTATTCCACCCCTGCCCCCAATACACACACACACACAACATGAAAAGGGAAAATAAAATGGGATGCATGGAGGAAAGATTAAGTGGGGATGAGGTCCCTCCTTTCCCTTGATTTTCTAAATTCTATATCCCTTCAAACATGTTAAGTAAATTATATGTAGCAATTTTCTATCAGATGTGAGTGTCTGTGTCAAGAGATGCATTGCATATCTTCATACATAAGAATATTTCTACTTAAATGCATGTCTGTGTCAAGAGATGCATTGCACGAAATACAAATAGATGCATGCATCTCTTCCTACATAAGTGTATTTCAACTTGCATGAAATACAAATGCTGCAGACATCAAGGCTATCCTAAATTCATATGTATTATGCACACTAGGTCTGAAAGCAATGATGAGAATTGCTGTTAACACCTGAGGCGGAATCCAGATGTTCTTTCAGAAGCAGCTGTTCAGAAGGTGTTCCTGAGAACCATGAAGACATACAGCCTGCAGCTTGAGCTATACTGTCAAATTCCCATCTTTTCATCAGTTTAGCTTCTATAGCTAGTGATGTATCAGTCTGCAAAACAAATGAAATAACTCAATAAATGATAGTGTAGACAGTAATCTGAGAAAATAACAAGAAACATGCAAAGAGATCCAATACCTGAAGTTCATTATAGTAGTTAATACCACGAACACCAGCCCATGCAACTTCAAATACAATAAAGCCATACAGAGTTCTATGCAATTCACTGCTCAATTGTAAAGAATTCCTCAGGTTTTTCACAGGAAGCAAAACTTTCTTTCTTGATAACATCACTGCTTCAATCAACGGGAACCATCTCATAAATTTCTTTGGTTTACTTGAACTTGATTGAGGACAAATCTCCTTGCCTTCCTTCCTCTCTCTTCGAGCTTTGGAATATGCAAAGGGAGATAGCCTTGACTGAAATAACATAAAAATGATATAACTCTTACTGTAAGATAGCAACTACATGCAAATCAAATAGTTGAGCATACCAACCTTAGTAACCATCAATTGCCAAATGTGTACTCCCCGTGAACCAAGGTCACTCAACAACCATGGTCTGTTGTCAACCAAAATATACATTTTTTTGCTATCATTTACAAGAAAAAGACTAAGATCTGCAAAATAAGATTGCAAGTCTCTGCAAAATACACCACACAGATGTAATAAATGAGCATTTGAAAAACAGAAACACAAAATAACTGTTGATCAATTTAAATACAGTAGATAACAACCAACCAGCTGACACAGAAATTTTTATGGCTAGTTAAATAAAATTTTTAAAAATTTGATGTGCCAAATCAAAAAGTCACTGTTACTAAAAGGTGAGTGGAAGCAATAACAGTTGTACTTCCAAATTCCCAATAGTCTTCACCCAATATATTATACAAGATAATGTAAAAAGTAACTTGCAAAATGACAATCTACAAGCAGCTAGAACTGAAAATTAAATAAAGACCAAAGCCAACAATGTTACTGATCAATTACATTTTGAGAAACCAGAAAACATGGTTCAATTCATAATTTTTTAACTGATTTTACTCAATGCAGGTAAAAAGTAACAGAGTTCAGAATACTACAACAACAACAACAAAGCATTGTCCCCCTAGGTGAGGTCGGCTACATGGAGAGTTCAGAATATTACCAGCTAAAAAAAACACGGTTACCATTTGCAGATATTGGCGATAAAACAGCATCAATGAACTCAAAATTTAAAATCAAATCTACCGAAAAGAGAAAAAAAAAAAAAAAGACGGACAACGCTGCACTAAGCTTGTGATCATGAAAGAACCAACATACTTTTGACATCTCAAGCTGTTCTCAGAAATAATAATTAACCAAAAAAAGAAAGAGAAACCCATCATGCAGCATCAAATAAAATCCAACCCTTTGACCAAAAAAGTAAACAAATAAATACATTCCATCCACCATCGATTCATTAACCATGTGATCAAACAAACCATTATCGCACATCATTAAAGCTAATCATAAATACAAAAAGGAAAATGAGAAGAAGAAGAAGAAGAAGAAGAAGAAGAAGAATATACCCAATTTGCAAACTCGTTAGAGGGAAAATGCAGCGTCCATCGTCACCTTTCTCCATTAAGAAAAACAACACCCTCAAACCCCTTCTTCTTATCACCAAAACCTTCTTCTCCAAAATTCCCACTAGCACCTGAGAAATGGGTGTTCCATGAAAACAAAGAAGAACGAAAGGCAATGGAACACGGAGCGAGTAACTTCATAACAAAGAATATAAAACAGAAAGACAGTTAAAGGGAGGGAGAAGAAGAGTGCATAAATAAATGCGGATTTGTACAGAGAAGTTTGGAACCAATTTTTCTGTTGGCGATGATGCTAATTACTAATTTCAATTTGGTTCAGCGCAGAGAGAGAAAGTAGTTGAACACGTCAGGAACACGTTCCTCTTCTTTAAAATAGGAAGGGGACGAGAATTCAATGCTGGTGTTGTGTTGGGATTAAATGGTTTTTGCTTTTCTCATTCGGGTGATTTGAAAGTGATCAAAATTAATTATTTTTTTATACTGGATCAAAATTAATTCTATAGCAAGCAAAATTAATGAGTAAAACTATTTCACTTATAGTTTTTTAAATTTTCTCTTAAGCATAAAAAATAAAGAATATAAGGGTGTATACAAGTGTACACCACTCTGCTTGTCATCGGGCCCGCCGCCTCTGGATATACAAGGGTGTATATCTTCAACTGTCATACCCTAATTTCGTCCGGGGACCTTTGCTTGATGACATGCGACCATTCTTTGGTCCTTGTGAGGTGCTTGGCACCCATCATTAGGCAATTTATGAAATTCCAGGACATGCCGAAAAACCAAAAAAATATTGATGCACAATCCGTAAGTTTCCGTGACACACCGGAAATCAAATGGAAGCATCGTTGCATAATTAAGTGAGGTTCCGTAACATTCCGTAAGTCAAAAGGGGGGATGATTATGTAATCCGCAAGGTTCCGTAACATTACGGAAAGAAAACAAGTATCGTTACGAAATTCGTAAGTTTCCGTAACTTTACGAAAAAAGAATCACAAAAAAAAAACAGCAGAGGGGGTGTACTTAGTAAAAATGGGGGTGCAAATAGCACCCAGGCCCACTTGGGCCCTCCAGAATATTCCTCCAGAAGGCTGTTGCTTCTGGAGGAAGCAACCTGGCTTGCCTGGGGGTGTACTTCTCTCTCTTTCGAATTTGCTTGGAAAAATTGTTTCCGTGAAAAAAATCTAAGCCGAGGCGCTTCCGAAACGTTTCCGTAACGTTTTCCGTGAGGAATTTCGCAAAGGTTTCAACCGTTCTTCGACGTTCTTCATTCGTTCTTCATCGTTCTTCGATCTTCAACGGGTAAGTACCTCGAACCAAGCTTTTCGATTCATTCTATGCACCCATGGTGGTCCACATTGTGTTTCGTGCATTTTTATTCTCGTTTTGTTTACTTTTTATACCCCCTGTTGACGTGCTTAAGCCATTTTACTTAAGTCATTTCTCGCTTAACTTAAAAATAAAATCAATTTCCACCGAACGTTTGAATTGTATTATCCGTTAACTTCGGTTAAAATGAATTCCGACCGTTCGGTCGTGCCGTAACCACGTTGGAAATCAAAAAGAGGTAAAAAATAATATAATAATCAAAAAAACATCTTTTTAGTAAAATAAAGCGGAAAATCAATCGGACGTTTTCTCTTTGGGATTTCTCATTCTTAATCGAATTGATTAATAACTAAAGTGAAACTAAGGCTAAAATCAACTCGCCTAGTCAAGCTCGTCCACAAAAATAGACTTTTGAAGTTTGTCATTTCAATTTCTCACTAAGTAAAATGGATCATTTTCAAGGTCCAACGCCTTAAAATGATCACCTCTTAAGTAAAAAGAATCACTTGATAAGAAAGAACTACGTAGGTCTGATTTTCTCATCCCAAATTGAGGAATACGTAGGAGCAAAGGGAAACACCCTTGTCGACCACAAAAAAAGAAAAAATATAAAAAGGGTATAAAGGATATAAGAACATAAAAGGGAACATAAAAATCAAAGTCATGTTTGCACATTCGATTAAAGGCTGTCGTCCCTTGGGACGGACGTGTGGGGTGCTAATACCTTCCCCGTGCGTAAATACAACTCTCGAACCTTTCAACTTAAAAGTTCGTAGATCGCGTCTTTTCCGGTTTTTCCGACGTTTTCCTCGAATAAACGTTGGTGGCGACTCCGCGCGTATTCCTTTCGTGGAACACGCATCCCGCGAGTCTCGCGTCGCCCTCCCGCCGAAGGGTAGGTTGCGACAGTTGGCGACTCCACTGGGGACTGTTTTTTAGAGAGTTAGGCCATTTAATCTTGTGCAAAGTTTTGCCATGACTTACTCTTTTGTTGGTTTCCTTTCATTATGTTCTTGTGGATATAAGCTCTTTGTTGCTTTTAGTGCATTTTAAATGTATGCATGAAGTAAATATTTATTCATTTGATGCACACAAACACCAACACTATTTGCACACACTGTGAGTGAAAAAGGGCCCTATACCCGGGTTCATGGGAGCATAAGGAGTGGAGGTGAATCTGTGATCATGCTAGGTCTCCGACTTGCTTGATTACAGTGAACCCTCATCTAGAGCTTTTCTCTTTGAAAACCTATTGTTGCTAGTAGTCCCTACTGCTACAATATGTTCTTCAAAGGGGATGATACCTCTAGAAACCTTCAAGAGAGATATAACTACCTTGGGGATTATTGCTAAAAGCCTAGTTAGTTCCCTCCCTTATAGGTCCCATAAAATAGGGGCACGAAGCAAACACGCTGCGTGCCATTTTTCACACTGCCATGCATGAGTATCATATACCCTTTTGCTTATGTTCGGTAAATATTATCATACTGTGCACATTCCCGCATTGTGTCTTTTGCATAGGCATTGCATATGGGTTCTGTCTTGATCCCTACTGTAAACAAACCAACGGAGGGTCCGTGTCGCCTTCTTAAAAACGTGCGTTGGGGCTTTTTGCTACCCCTAGACGTCGTATCTAAGAAGGGGACAAATTCCCCGGACCCCCGCATTCCTAGATTGCATCTGTGTCATATGCATTCCATCATGCATTCATCCATCTCACCCATGAGATATCGGAGTTTTGATTTGCACCAACTTTTGTCTCACTTTAGTAAGCATGGGAACAAATCAAACCAGCAAGAGGTTCTACCAAGTCAAGGTCAAAAGCCTAGATACCACCAGCATCAAGGAATTAGGGCGGTTGATGGAACCCCTCCAAATGCAAACCTTCCGCAAGACTTACGGAAAGATCTTAGAGTTGACCATAGCAGAGGTGTCCATAGAAGCCATTGTATCACTTACCCAATACTACGACCAGCCTTTGAGGTGCTTCACATTCGGAGACTTCCAATTAGTACCCACCAATGATGCCATTACGAATGCCTCTAAGCTCTTGATCTTTCCTTAACGGGGTTTCCCATGCCTTATGGATTCTTTGTATAGTCTTGGAATTTTGTGCGCCGAGATCCCTCACAAGGAAAGGAGACATGCTTTCTTCCGTCGGTGCTAAATCATGGGGTACCCTAGTTGTCTTATAGCGAGCGCGGGATTGTAGTTAATACAACCCCTCGTTCCTACCAGCGGAATGTTTGAGTATCTTCCACATGAGAAAAGGACTCCTTCTTTTCCTTCCTTCCATCGGGGGAACCAACTGATTGTTCTACCTCCTATCCCGGCCAAAAGCTGGTCCCAATCTATTCTCCCCTTTTCAGTACACGAGCGATGGCTCAGGAGCGGACATGGATGTCTTGTGTCTTGTTGGAACAAGTGCGAAACCAACCAAACACAGAGGGCGGGTAAGCAACAGATGATCCGTGCGCTACTCTTTTCGCACCTTCGGTCAAATGTGTCAAATAGATCTGCCAAGACAGCTACCACCGGACTTTCCTTGCTATGGTGGTAGGCAAGGAAAGCGTCGATTGCTGCCAGGTCTACCAAACCATCCACATTCGGAAAGAGGACGACCCCAAAAATTAGCAAAGCTAACACATCCATAAACGGGACCCAGTCTCCTTGATTGGCCATACCCCTTGCCTTGTCTTCTAGGTACTTCTGTGGTAGGCCTGCTATGCCGTTCCGAGTCTGTTTTATGCGGTCCAAACCTCTTGTTGAATCCTTGACCACAGTTGCAATTCTGCTCAAAGAGGGGAGACACCCGGAGGAAAGATATGGTTTTCTTCCCCCGAGAGGACATCCTAGAATTTCCCCGGAGTTGGTACTAATTGGCGACTCCATGTGGTCGTGGGTTCGATTCCCACAGAGGGGTTCAGCCCCTTAGGCACTTCTCTCTCTTTCGAATTTGCTTGGAAAAATTGTTTCCGTGAAGAAAATCTAAGCCGAGGCGCTTCCGAAACGTTTCCGTAACGTTTTCCGTGAGGAATTTCGCAAAGGTTTCAACCGTTCTTCGACGTTCTTCATTCGTTCTTCATCGTTCTTCGATCTTCAACGGGTAAGTACCTCGAACCAAGCTTTTCGATTCATTCTATGCACCCATGGTGGTCCACATTGTGTTTCGTGCATTTTTATTCTCGTTTTGTTTACTTTTTATACCCCTGTTGACGTGCTTAAGCCATTTTACTTAAGTCATTTCTCGCTTAACTTAAAAATAAAATCAATTTCCACCGAACGTTTGAATTGTATTATCCGTTAACTTCGGTTAAAATGAATTCCGACCGTTCGGTCGTGCCGTAACCACGTTGGAAATCAAAAAGAGGTAAAAAATAATATAATAATCAAAAAAACATCTTTTTAGTAAAATAAAGCGGAAAATCAATCGGACGTTTTCTCTTTGGGATTTCTCATTCTTAATCGAATTGATTAATAACTAAAGTGAAACTAAGGCTAAAATCAACTCGCCTAGTCAAGCTCGTCCACAAAAATAGACTTTTGAAGTTTGTCATTTCAATTTCTCACTAAGTAAAATGGATCATTTTCAAGGTCCAACGCCTTAAAATGATCACCTCTTAAGTAAAAAGAATCACTTGATAAGAAAGAACTACGTAGGTCTGATTTTCTCATCCCAAATTGAGGAATACGTAGGAGCAAAGGGAAACACCCTTGTCGACCACAAAAAAAGAAAAAATATAAAAAGGGTATAAAGGATATAAGAACATAAAAGGGAACATAAAAATCAAAGTCATGTTTGCACATTCGATTAAAGGCTGCCGTCCCTTGGGACGGACATGTGGGGTGCTAATACCTTCCCCGTGCGTAAATACAACTCCCGAACCTTTCACTAAAAAGTTCGTAGATCGCGTCTTTTCCGGTTTTTCCGACGTTTTCCTCAAATAAACGTTGGTGGCGACTCCGCGCGTATTCCTTTCGTGGAACACGCATCCCGCGAGTCTCGCGTCGCCCTCCCGCCGAAGGGTAGGTTGCGACAGTTGGCGACTCCACTGGGGACAATTTTTAGAGAGTTAGGCCATTTAATCTTGTGCAAATGCTTTACCATGACTTACTCCTTTGTTGTTTTCCTTTATTATGTACTTGTGTATATAAGTTCTTTGTTGCTTTTAGTGCGTTCTAAAATGTATGCATGAGGTAAATACTTATTCATTTGATGCACACAAACACCAACACTATTTGCACACACTGTGAGTTAAAAAGGGCCCTATACCCGGGTTCATGGGAACATAAGGAGTGGAGGTGAATCTGTGATCATGCTAAGTCTCTGACTTGCTTGGTTACAGTGAACCCTCATCTAGAGCTTTTCTCTTTGAAAACTTGTTGTTGCTAGTAGTCCCTACTGCTGCAATATGTTCTTCGAAGGGGATGATACCTCTAGAAAACATCAAGAGAGATATGACTACCTTGGGGATTATTACTAAAAGCCTAGTTAGCTTTTTCCCTTATAGGTCCCTTAAATAGGGGCACGAAGCAAACACGTTGCGTGCCATTTTTCACACTGCCATGCATAAGTATCATATATCCTTTTGCTTATATTTGTTTGTGAATATTGTCGTACTATGTACATCCCTGTGTTGTGCCTTTCGCATATGCATCATGCGTAGGTTTCGTCTTTGATCCCCTTACTTTAGCAAACCAACGAAGGGTCCGTGTCACCGTTTTAAATACATACGTTGGGGCACTTTGCTACCCCTAGACGTTGTATCTAAGAAGGAGACAGTTTCTCGGGCTCCCATATTCGTAAATTGCATCTGTGTCATATGCATTTCTTCATGCATTCATCCATTCCACCCATGATAGATGTCGGAGTTTTGATTCGCACTAGATTTTATTTCACTTTAGTAAAACATGGGATCAAGTCAAAAGCCTTCGTTTAAAAAGAGGTTCTATCAAGTCAAAATCAAGAGCTTAGAGGTCACTAGTTTACGAGAGTTGGGGCAATTAATGGGTCAACTTCAACGGCAAGCCTTCCGTAAAGCCTATGGTAAGATTTGGGACCTAGCTAGGGTAGAAGTCTCCACAGAGTCCATTGCCTCCCTTGCCCAGTATTATGATCATCCGTTGAGGTGCTTCACTGTTGGGGACTTCCAACTATCACCCATGGCGGAAGAATTCGAAGAAATCCTAGGATGTCTGTCCTCTAGGGGGAAGGAAACCATACCTCTTCTCAGGTTTCTATCCCTCGTTAGCTAGAATTTCTAAAATATTCCAAATCTTGGCGAAGGAATTAGACCACCAAATGCAAGTCGAAAATGGGGTGGTCGGGATACCGAGAAAATGATTGGAGGCAAAAGCAAGAATCTTGGCAGGTAGAAACGAATGGGCCCCGTTCATAGACGTTCTCGCACTGTTGATCTTTGGAGGAGTCCTCTTTTCGAATGTGGATGGGTTGGTGGACCTGGCAGCGATCGACGCTTTTCTCGCCTATCATAACCACAAGGAAAGCCCGGTTGTCGCTATGCTAGCCGACCTATATGACACGTTCGACCGGGGATGTGAAAAGAGCAGCGCAAGAATTGTTTGTTGTGCACTGGCTCTCTATGTGTGGTTAGTTTCACACCTTTTTCTCCGAGAAGGTAGGCCCGTCTATCCGCTACAAGGTCACCGCTCGTGCGTCGAAAAAGGAAAGGCGAATTGGGACCAACTCTTGGCTAGCATGGAGGGGCATCTGTTAATTGGTTCCCTCGCTAGAAGGAAGGAAGAATCAGGATTGTATCTTCATGCGAAGGATGTCCAAATGTTCCCTGGATGGGAACATGGGGTTGTATTAATTATAATCCCGTCCTCGCCATAAGACAGCTTGGCTACCCCATGAGAGGAGCGCCATTAGACGAAAGCATCACGCCTTTCATTACACGGGGTTTCAGTGACCCCAATGCAAAGGTACTCCAAGGAGTTCGCAAGGCATGGGATGCGGCATGAAGAAAGGACAGAGAGCTTAGGGGAAGCAGTAATGGGATCATCGGTGGCTATCATAAGTGGCTGAGAGTCCGGACACAAGGATTGGATTGGCTCCCAAATCTAAAGACTGTGAGAGACAATGAGGTTAAAGCTTCGGAAGAAAGTGATGAGGTGCAAGCGCTAAAGGCAAAGCTTGAAAGAGCCCGGGTAGTCAAAGAGAAGTTCAAGTCCATAGCCATCAAAGTCTGAAAAGAGTATGATGAACTAAGGGACGTCAATATGGCCACCGCTGAAGCCTTGGAACGAGAAACCAAGAAGGCCCGAAAGGAAGAACACGTGCCAGCAAAGTTTTGAGGGGCTTTATAGGGCAGCAATAGTAAGCTCAAGCTCCGAAGAGGTGAAAGGAATCATCACGGGTCAAAGGCATGATCTTGAAGGACGAGCTAAAGGCTTACCTTAGGTCGAAAAGAAATTTGTCCCAACAGTTAGGCGAGACTGAAGGGAATATGTGGGCCATCATCGATGAGTGCAAAGAGAAGCTAAATCTAGCGGCGACTCACGAGCAAAGGCTAGAGGATGAGTACGCCAAGATATCAGCAGAAAGCGAAGCAAGGGAGAGGGTAATTGATTCATGGCACCAAGAGGCAACAATGTGGACGGACCGATTTGCTCTTACTTTGAACAGGAGTCAAGAACTTCCCCGATTGCTAGCCAAGGCCAAAGCAATGGCGGACACCTACTCCGCCCCCAAGAAGATCCACGGACTTCTCAACTATTGTCAACATATGATAGACTTAATGGACCATATGATTTGAAACCGCTAGGAAGTTTGTATTGTCGCTCAGATCTTGACTAGTTATAACTTTTTGAAAAAAATGAGTTTATCCCACGTTTTTACTCCAAAAATCAGTGCGAATCAAGTCACTCCCGCATTTTATCTCTAGCATGCATTGTATGTTGGTCTCGTCCTTTGTCACGGGAAGCCGGAAGGTCCATATCACCTTCTTAATTGTACACATGGGGCACTGCGCCCCCAAATGCGCAAGTAAGAAGAGATAATTTCCCGGGCTCTCGTGTCCGTAAAATGCATTCATATCATGCATCGCATAAGCATCTCTTCATAACATCATAATGGACATATCCTGCATTTGTCCGTTATCATATTCCAGCCTCACATTTTGCATGAGTCATGGCATCATCATGCATATGCATTCAACAAACTTTTTGATCTGCAAAATTGCATACCATTTGTTTTCATGTTTGCTCATCCTTGCGTTTTCCTCTACAAAACAAAAACAAAAAGGGGGAAGCGTGAAACTTCACACTACATTCTTAGTTTCATGTGTTAGGCACCACGAGCCAACCATGTTGGGATCATAAACCCGTTTCACTTAAAAACAAAATAATTGAACATGGTACCTAATGCATAGTTAACTAGGAAATGGTGTTTCTTCAGGCATCTCAATTTCATAATTACATTTTCCGTGCATAAGCTTAAAGTATGCCCGAGTCATTCATCCCTATGAGATGTTGTTGAAGTATTGGCGATCAGAATTGCCATTCCTTGGATTATAGGGTTGAACCAAGCTCATGCTTTTACAAAAAGGTTCATCAAGTCAAGTTGAAATATGGAAGTAACCGTCTTGCAAAATTGGGGCAAAAGATGAATCGAGTCACATCACTGCTTCGTCTACTGCCAAACATATTTATGATTATTGATGTCCTTGTTACTTCCAGTTTCACCTTGACAAAGATGACTTGGACCATGTTGAAAATCTAAATTGATTCAACCCCATATCTTGCGTAAAAATTCGCAATACTTCAACTGTACATCATTCGCATGCATCCATGCTTTTCATTGGTTGCATTGCTCGTTGCATTCTTTCCTTGAAAAATAAAATAAAATGAACTTAATCATTGTTATAAAAAAGAAAGGGACACGCTTTATGACGCCCTTACCGAACTCATGCTAGAGCTAGAGTAATGGGTGAAGTAGAGGAGATACAAGAGAAGATGAAGGCCGACATGGAGGCCATTAAAGAGAAAATGGCCATAATGATGGAGGCCATGATGAGCGTGAAGAAGATAATGGAAGCCAATGCGGTTGCAATTGCCGCTACCAGCGTTGTTGCTAAGGTGAACCCGACGTCCCCATCCGGCCTCAAGCAAATGAATCATCCAACCTCAAATATAGTAGGCAAAGATTTAGGAAGTACGGGCGGCCCCCATGATGTGCAAATTCAAAATGAGCACGCCTTCCCGTCATATGGCTTGCCTCTCAACTATACGCCACCCAATGTGGCGTACACTCCCAATAAGAATGTCAATAACTCCACTCCTATACCCATTGAAAGCCAGCAACCCCAAACTGATCATGCACATGTCTCTTAAACCGTGGAAGAGACCCATGAAATTCCCCATCACAATCTAGCCGACTTCGAGCCTTGGCTCGGATATACCACTGAAGGGCAAGCAGTTGGTGGTATACCCCTACAAAACCCTTTGGAGGGCCCTCAGTATCACCCACAACTGCACCTCTTGCATTCCACAGCGGTTAAAAACCCTCATGACTATGGCAGGAATGGGAAAGTTGGATCATCTAGAGGAAAGGCTCAGGGCCATTGAAGGAGGTGAAGATTATGCCTTTGCTAACCTAGAAGAGTTGTTCCTAATACCCAAACATGGTCATTCCCAAGTTCAAGGTGCCGGACTTTGGCAAGTACAAGGGGACTACTCGCCCCAAGAACCATCTAAAGATGTATTGTCAGAAGATGGGGGAATACGCAAAAGATGAGGAATTGCTGATACATTCCTTCCAAGAAAGTCTTACTGGGGTAGCTATTACCTGGTACACTAACTTGGAACCTTCCCGAGTCCATACTTGGAAGGACCTAATGGTTTCCTTCGTTAGGCAGTATCAGTACTATTCTGATATGGTTCCGGATAGGATGCAACTACAGAACATGTGCAAAAAGGGAGACGATAATCGTGATGGTAGACACATTATCGGTACTCTACTATGAAAAGATGGTGGGCTGCGCACCCTCAAAGCTTTGCAGATTTGGTCTTCGCCAGTGAAAGGATCAATGTGGGTCCGAAAAGAGGCAAATTTGATCATCCTACTAGGACGACTGAGAAAACTGGGGCAAATGAAGAAACCCATGCTGTGACTGTCATTCCTATACGGCCAAGTTTCCCACCAACCCAAAAATGTCATTACTCAGCCAATAACAAACCTCCTCCTTACCCACCACCCAGTTATCCACAAAGGTCATCCCTAAATCAACCACAAAGTCTGTCTACCGCACTTCCAATGACGAAGACCACCTTTAGCACAAACCAAAAAAAAACACCAAAAAGGAATTTTGCAGCAAAAAGCCTATAGGGTTCACCCCAAATTCCGTTGTCATATGCTAAACTTGATCCCATATCTACTTGATAATTCAATGGTAGCCATAACCCTAGCCAAGGTTCATCAACCTCCATTTCTCCGAGAATACGACTCGAACGCAACGTGTGCTTGTCACGGAGAAGCCCCGGGGCGTTCCATTGAGCATTGTAGGGCTCTGAAGCGTAAGGTGCAAGGTCTAATTGATACGGGCTGGCTGAAATTTGAGGAGAATCGCTTGTTGAATCCTAACATTAACAAGCAACACCATACATGGGGCAATTCTGGAAGCTGTTGTTATGACTCATCAGGATTTTCAAGTTTATGCCATAAACCACAGTTACAATGTTAAATGATATAGATAAAATGGACATCCTCTCACGAACACATCTTTGCTTATTCAACTTCCACCGGAATGTGAGTGTAAGCCATTGGTCTGTTTGCTCAAGCAACCTGCGCTCCAGAGTGTTGACTTCCAAGACCGTTCAATCAGAGATTACTCATCTTGCACGTTGGTGGGGGTGCCGTAAAACAACGAGTAAAGTTCAAAACAAATAAGTTTCAAAATAAAAAAAATAAGTTTCAAAATAAAAAAATAAAAAGGCATTTGATTGACTGTGTTTTCAAGTAAAAATATAGACGTTCATGTGACCTCATTTTGTCTTTTTAGAGAGAAGTCAGTTATCAAGAATAGGATGTTGGACAAATGGCCTCAGTTACCTTAAGAAAAATGGGGGTTGAATTAAGATGCAAAGACTATTCCCCAATTGAACTATCACTCTTTCTTTTTGGATTAACAATGCACCCTTAACATGAATTACTCAAAAGACAATTCAAAATAAACTTCTTTAAAGCAAAAGATAAATAGCAATAAATAAAAGAAGTTTAAGGGAAGAGAGGAATGCAAGCTTGATTTATTCTGGTTCGGCCACTTCCCGCGCCTACGTCCAGTCCTCAAGCAACCCACTTGAGATTTTCCACTCTCTTTGTAAAACTCCTTTTACAAAGTCTGAACCACACAGGGACAACCCTTCCCTTGTGTTCAAGAATCCTCTACAACAAGAGACTCTCAGTCTCTTAATCCCTTTTCAGAAGTAAGAAGAAGAGAAGAAGAAATCTCTCTTAAAAGGGATAGATTGTACAATGAAGACCAATCAAAATTCCTTATTGAATGTGCAAGTGGTTGACCAAGGAATCTTTTTGAGAGGATAAGACATTTCAGTTCAGAAAAACTCTGGGACTTTCGAGAGGATAAAACTGTTTGGGCAATGAAAACTCTCTTTAAAACATTTGAATGGCCGTTCATAAAACATTTGAATAGATATGTCTCTTGGAGATTATTTTCTGAAAATCCCCTCTGGTAATCAATTACAAGACTTATGTAATCGATTACAGGTTTTAAAAATTTGAATTAAAACATTTTCAACTGCTGCTAATCGATTACCAGAGAGCAAATCTCAAATTGAAATGATAGAATTCTTTGGTCAAACCTTTTGTTTGTTTTCAATTTGGAAACTTCTTCCTAAAGATTCTAAGAGATCAAACTTGATCATATATCTTGACTTTCTTGGATTCTTGTCTTGAATAAAACTTAGAAGCACTTGATCCTTTAGCATCATCAAGACATCAAAACATCTTGCTTCTACATAGGAGTCATTTGACTTAATCCATCAACTGAAAAAAATCCTTCAACTATTTCTCGTCCTTGGAAAATTCTTTTTGCAAAAATCAATTGCTTCTTTCATTCTTCCTCACTACGAGGTTGTGAAAACAAGACAACAATTGGTACCTCCAAGCCCTACACTGGGGCAACGAAAGGCACCATGCAAAAACCTCAAGCGAACCTAGGGGCAGATTAGAAGTATTCACCCAATAGGTTCCCAGCTACAAGGTCATGACGAAAGATAACAATTGGTACCTCAAAGCCTTACACTGGGGCAATGAGGGGCATCGTGCATGAGCCTTAAGTGAACCTAGGGGCAGATTAGAAGTTCCCACCCAATAGGTTCCCTCCTACAAGGTCATGACGAAAGACAACGATTGGTACCTCAAAGCCTTACACTGGGGCAATGAGGGGCACCGTGCATGAGCCTCAAGTGAACATAGGGGCCGATCAAAAGTTCTCACCCATCGATGTTTTTAACAAAAAAAAAGGGGGACAAACCCTAGGATTTCAATGGATTGATCAAACATCAAATGACTCCATTGTCGTCACTCCAAAATGGTCAAGTGACTAAATCAAACAGAACACACACTCTGAGGGAGTTCCCAGAGAGATTTGCAAAAAAGATAGGGTGAGGTTGCATGAATTATCACCTCTTTCAAAAGGACAGTCAATCTGTGTTTTCCAAAAAAATTAAATCAAAATCAAAATCACAAAATAGGGAAAGAATGTCATGAACGTTGTACAACTTTCCATTACATTGCATTGTTTCATATGAAGTCTGCATTTTCCGCATTTCAAGACAAAGGTTGCATGCATCTGCATCCCTAAAAATCATGTTAACTGCATAGATTTCCTACATCTAATATCCAGTCGTGTGGATTTGGGATGACCGGCCCTCTCGATGAGTCGATCTCTTGCTTTCTCATAAGGGTGGACCCTTGGGTATTTGTACCTATCACCATGAGAGGACTACATGTCCTCGCCATCAGAGGACTGCATGTCCTCAACTTGAGAGGGCTACACGTCCTCACCTTGGGTACTAGTTACCCTCACCATCAGAGGACTACACGTCCTCGCCTTGAGAGGGCTACACGCCCTCACCTTGGGTACTAGTTACCCTCACTGTTGAGAGGACTACACGTCCTTGCCTTGAGAGGGCTACACGTCCTCACCTTGGGTACTAGTTACCCTCACTGTTGAGAGGACTACACGTCCTCGCCTTGAGAGGGCTACACGCCCTCACCTTGGGTACTAGTTACCCTCACCGTTGAGAGGACTACACGTCCTCGCCTTGAGAGAACTACACGTCCTCACCATCAGAGGGCTGCACGCCCTCACCTCTAGAGGACTACATGTCCTCGCCTTGAGAGGGCTACATGCCCTCACCTTGGGTACTAGTTACCCTCACCGTTGAGAGGACTACACGTCCTCGCCTTGAGAGGACTACACGTCCTCACCATTAGAGGGTTGCACGCCCTCACCTCCAGAGGACTACATGTCCTCGCCTTGAGAGGGCTACACGTCCTCACCTTGGGTACTAGTTACCCTCACCATCAGAGGGTTGCACGCCCTCACCTCCAGAGGACTACATGTCCTCGCCTTGAGAGGGCTACACGTCCTCACCTTGGGTACTAGTTACCCTCATCGTCAGAGGGCTACACGCCCTCACCTTGA
Organism: Glycine max; assembly: GCF_000004515.6. NCBI lineage: Eukaryota > Viridiplantae > Streptophyta > Magnoliopsida > Fabales > Fabaceae > Glycine > Glycine max. The sequence continues at coordinate 16,685,048 of NC_038256.2, forward strand.
AAGGACTACACGTCCTCGCCAGCAGAGGGCTGCACGCCCTCACCTCCAGAGGACTACACCTCCTCGCCTTGAGAGGGCTGCACGCCCTCACCTTTAGAGGGCTACGTGTCTTCATTTTCAGTGTGCTCGACATCCACACCTTAAAAGAATTTAAGGTCCTCTGCCCTTAAATGCTTAACCGAAACTTGCACTTCCGGTTAAGGGGCCAGTAGTTTCCTTTTAACGGTTCCTGGGCCTCCCCCTGATATTGGAGGAGGGCCAACTGTGCGAGCACAACCAGAGAGGGAGGCTATCACACAGCTACTATGCATACCGGGGCAAGATTTCACCTGTGCCGCTGCAAAGAGACGAGTGCGGATCATGCGCACCAACATGATCACTCTTACATAGATATAGATGACGTTGCTACTTAGCAACATTCTGCCCAGCAACCGCAATGCCAATCACCCCCTGCAAAAGTATCAGTTGGTCTGTGTCGTCCCGACATGGGTAAGTATGCATATGGTTCAACTGATTTCTGATACCATCTATTGTTTGCAGGGATCGCACCCACAAGACACCCAGTGGACCCGGAAAAGTCCAACAGGGCCCTGGGGTTTCCAGCTCTGGTTACGGGCCTCTATCAGTCCTATAGGGTGCCCGTACCCCCCCGGCAAGGTTATGTCATCATAGGTAAGTATGCACATCGCTCAACTGATTTCTGATTTCATCTATTGTTTGCAGGGATCGCGCCTGCAAGACACCCAGTGGACCCGAAGAAGTCCAACAGGGTCTTGGAGTTGTCAAGCTCTAATTACGGGTCTCTGTCAGTTCTACGGAGTACCTATAACCTCCAGCAAGGGCATCAGGCCCCCTACTGATCGAGCTTTCATCAAGAAGTACTGCGTCCCAAGGCAGGCGCAGGGCGAAACACCACAGCAGCATTGGGATGGCCGGTAGCGGGCAATAGACACACCGCCACCACCTCTAAAGTTCACCTCAGCTCATCCATAAAAAGGTTAGAGTGTTGCCTACGACACATGGCCGACCAGTAGGCGACCAAGTCCAAAGCCAAAGGTAAGCGAAGTACTAGGTCCGTGACCAACAAGTCATAAGGCGTCCAGCTAAAGACGTTAAAGAAGCGCTACTAGGAGGCAACCTAGTACCTTTTGAATCTATGCTTGTTATTTGATCACTTTTTATAGTAGGACGCACCTAGTTGCTCATGATCCTGGGGATTTAAATAAAACAAGCGCAAGCTCGGAAGGTAGTCATACCTCACAAAATATATATATGTATGTTTAGGTAGTGAAAATACCTTAGATATGCATGTATGTAAACAAAAAAACACTTCACAAAATATATATATGTATGTTTAGGTAGAAAGATACCTTAGATATGCATGTATGTAAACAAAAAAACACTTCACAAAATATATATATGTATGTTTAGGTAGAAAGATACCTTAGATATGCATGTATGTAAACAAAAAAATACTTCACAAAATATATATATGTATGTTTAGGTAGAGAGATACCTTAGATGTGCGTGTATGTAGCAAAAAGATACCTCACAAAATACATATATGTATGTTTAGGTAGCAAGATACCTTGGATATGCATGTATATAGCAAAAATACCTCACAAAAATATACACATGTTTAGGTAGCAAAATACCTCATGAAAAAAAAAGGAAAAAAAAAAAACAAACAAGAAAAAGAAATAAACAAATGATAAAAAGGAAAAAGAGAGAAAAAAGAAAAAATAAGTTGTCTAGCTGAAAAACCGACATGCTTTTGAAAAGAGATGACTTCCAACTTTTCTTTGAAAAAAATTCATTGATCATAACCAATTTTTGCAAAAAAAATGTGTATACACCTGAAAGGTGAATGCTGTAAGATTTTCCCAGACGCCCAAAATGGACTCGGATGAATGCACAAATTGATAAAAGAACATATTTTGGAAACATTGGGTTGATTTAAAATAGAGGAAATGAATCCTGAGCCCTAGCATCACATGACCATAAAAATTTGACACTTGAGTGTCCGCATAGGTGCATGCATAACCAGTTTTGCATAAAGTTTCCAAATCATCATTTTTGCATTTGTGTCATGGAAATAATATGGGGCACCCCTTTTATCCTTGAGCCAAACCAAACCCCGACATGTATCATGTCTAGCCATTCTACAAACCTTGAGCCAAAATCCTGACTCACCATAATCCTTACCCTCGGAAGCAAAAAAGAAAAGAAAGGAAATTCCCAATCAAAGAGTGGGAGAAAGCAAAAAAAAGAAAAGAAAGAAAATTCCCAATCAAAGAATGAGAGAAAGAAAAAGAGAAAAGAAGGAAAGAAAGCTCCTGATCAAGGATCGAAAGAAAACAGAAGAAATGTGCAGAGAGGTCTTTGGACCGGACAATATCTGAACAATACAGAATTGTCACCAAATGAACAAAAAAAGAAGGAAAGGAAACCATGACCTAAAGTGGTCTTCTCCCTTTGATTACCAACCAAAATCCCGTGCGCTAGCGACTTTTTTTCTCGCCCCGCACTAAACTAAACAAAAAAAAAAAAACAGAAAAAGAAAAAGCCAGAAAAATCAAAAGCCAAAAATACACAAAAGCCGAAAAAAAAACCACCAAAAGAACCCATTCCCAAGGGAAGCCCTATTGATCCATGATCACGCATGTAATTTTTGATTTGATAGGAAATAATTTGCAAAGTCAAGTCATGACATATCTATGGTTCGGAATTAGGATGAAACACTTACCTGTGCGAGATTGATACACTTTGAGTGGATTTCTTCTATTTTTGTCGAACCCGGTGTTTCCTCTAAATGGTCATTTAGAAACGAAATGCTAACATCCAAAATCTCATTTATGGTTATGGGGGATCCCATCAGCAGACTCTCCTTCCCTGGTAGACGCATTGTTTGTCACTCAAAAAGGCATATGCTGCTCTAATCAGTTGGAATATTTATCTCTTTACTAAAGCATGTTTGCATTTTAGCGAAGAAAACACCGAGACTTTTTTTCAAGTCTCACAAGCTATCCAGAACTACGTAGGTCTGAGTTCCTCATTGGAGGATACGTAGGAGCAAGAGCCTTGCTTTTGTCGGCCGCACCATAATCTTTGTCATACTGACCCTGAGGTCATGTGACGTTGCACCCTTGTATGATACGCAGAGATACCTTACGGTTATCCACACCCTTTTGTCATCCAGAGGCGGCGGGCCCGATGACAAGCAGAGACCAAGTTTGGTCATTCTGCACCCTTGTATCATCCAGAGGCGGCGGGCCCGATGATACGCGGAGATACCTTACGGTTATCTGCACCCTTTTGTCATCCAGAGGCGGCGGGCCCGATGACAAGTAGAGACCAAGTTTGGTCATTTTGCACCCTTGTATCATCCAGAGGCGGCGGGCCCGATGATACGCGGAGATACCTTACGGTTATCCGCACCCTTTTGTCATCCAGAGGCGGCGGGCCCGATGACAAGCAGAGACCAAGTTTGGTCATTCTGCACCCTTGTATCATCCAGAGGCGGCGGGCCCGATGATACGCGGAGATACCTTACGGTTATCCGCACCCTTTTGTCATCCAGAGGCGGCGGGCCCGATGACAAGCAGAGACCAAGTTTGGTCATTCTGCAACCTTGTATCATCCAGAGGCGGCGGGCCCGATGATACGCGGAGATACCTTACGGTTATTCGCACCCTTTTGTCATCCAGAGGCGGCGGGCCCAATGACAAGCAGAGACCAAGTTTGGTCATTCTGCACCCTTGTATCATCCAGAGGCGGCGGGCCCGATGATACGCGGCGATACCTTACGGTTATTCGCACCCTTTTGTCATCCAGAGGCGGCGGGCCCGATGACAAGCAGAGACCAAGTTTGGTCATTCTGCACCCTTGTATCATCCAGAGGCGGCGGGCCCGATGATATGTGGAGATACCTTACAGTTATTCGCACCCTTTTGTCATCCAGAGGCGGCGGGCCCGATGACAAGCAGAGACCAAGTTTGGTCATTCTGCACCCTTGTATCATCCAGAGGCGGCGGGCCCGATGATACGCGGAGATACCTTACGGTTATTCGCACCCTTTTGTCATCCAGAGGCGGCGGGCCCGATGACAAGCAGAGACCAAGTTTGGTCATTCTGCACCCTTGTATCATCCAGAGGCGGCGGGCCCGATGATACGCGGAGATACCTTACGGTTATCCGCACCCTTTTGTCATCCAGAGGCGGCGGGCCCGATGACAAGTAGAGACCAAGTTTGGTCATTCTGCACCCTTGTATCATCCAGAGGCGGCGGGCCCGATGATACGCGGAAATACCCGAGTGGTTATCCGTATAAACATTCTTTTGCTATCTGTAAGACAGAACGCTTGATAGCATGCAGAGACTGACATAGTCTTCTGCACCTTTTGTTCCTCCGGGAACAACAAGTCATTTACATGCGGAAATTTCATGGTCACCCGCGACTCTCGTCAACCGAGAGGAGCGAAATTAGTGTCATACACTAATTTTCGTCCGGGGACCTTTGCTTGATGACATGCGACCATTCTTTGGTCCTTGTGAGGTGCTTGGCACCCATCATTAGGCAATTTGTGAAATTCTGGAACAACAAGTCATTAGCATGTGGAGATTTTATGGTCACCTGCGACTCTCGTGAAATCGAGAGGAACGAAATTAGTGTCTTATCTTTACTTTCCTTTTATCTCCAATAAAAGACAAGTAAAGAGGGGCAACTGTCATACCCTAATTTCGTCCGGGGACCTTTGCTTGATGACATGCGACCATTCTTTGGTCCTTGTGAGGTGCTTGGCACCCATCATTAGGCAATTTATGAAATTCCAGGACATGCCGAAAAACCAAAAAAATATTGATGCACAATCCGTAAGTTTCCGTGACACACCGGAAATCAAATGGAAGCATCGTTGCATAATTAAGTGAGGTTCCGTAACATTCCGTAAGTCAAAAGGGGGGATGATTATGTAATCCGCAAGGTTCCGTAACATTACGGAAAGAAAACAAGTATCGTTACGAAATTCGTAAGTTTCCGTAACTTTACGAAAAAAGAATCACCAAAAAAAAATAGCAGAGGGGGTGTTCTTAGTAAAAATGGGGGTGCAAATAGCACCCAGGCCCACTTGGGCCCTCCAGAATATTCCTCCAGAAGGCTGTTGCTTCTGGAGGAAGCAACCTGGCTCGCCTGGGCGAGCTGAGCTCGCCTGGGCGAGCTGGGCGGCAACCACCTCCCCTATTTTGCTATAAATAGGGGAGGAAATGAAGAAGGAAGGGGTTCAGCCCCTTAGGCACTTCTCTCTCTTTCGAATTTGCTTGGAAAAATTGTTTCCGTGAAAAAAATCTAAGCCGAGGCGCTTCCGAAACGTTTCCGTAACGTTTTCCGTGAGGAATTTCGCAAAGGTTTCAACCGTTCTTCGACATTCTTCATTCGTTCTTCATCGTTCTTCGATCTTCAACGGGTAAGTACCTCGAACCAAGCTTTTCGATTCATTCTATGCACCCATGGTGGTCCACATTGTGTTTCGTGCATTTTTATTCTCGTTTTGTTTACTTTTTATACCCCCTGTTGACGTGCTTAAGCCATTTTACTTAAGTCATTTCTCGCTTAACTTAAAAATAAAATCAATTTCCACCGAACGTTTGAATTGTATTATCCGTTAACTTCGGTTAAAATGAATTCTGACCGTTCGGTCGTGCCGTAACCACGTTGGAAATCAAAAAGAGGTAAAAAATAATATAATAATCAAAAAAACATCTTTTTAGTAAAATAAAGCGGAAAATCAATCGGACGTTTTCTCTTTGGGATTTCTCATTCTTAATCGAATTGATTAATAACTAAAGTGAAACTAAGGCTAAAATCAACTCGCCTAGTCAAGCTCGTCCACAAAAATAGACTTTTGAAGTTTGTCATTTCAATTTCTCACTAAGTAAAATGGATCATTTTCAAGGTCCAACGCCTTAAAATGATCACCTCTTAAGTAAAAAGAATCACTTGATAAGAAAGAACTACGTAGGTCTGATTTTCTCATCCCAAATTGAGGAATACGTAGGAGCAAAGGGAAACACCCTTGTCGACCACAAAAAAAGAAAAAATATAAAAAGGGTATAAAGGATATAAGAACATAAAAGGGAACATAAAAATCAAAGTCATGTTTGCACATTCGATTAAAGGCTGCCGTCCCTTGGGACGGACGTGTGGGGTGCTAATACCTTCCCCGTGCGTAAATACAACTCCCGAACCTTTCACTAAAAAGTTCGTAGATCGCGTCTTTTCCGACGTTTTCCTCGAATAAACGTTGGTGGCGACTCCGCGCGTATTCCTTTCGTGGAACACGCATCCCGCGAGTCTCGCGTCGCCTTCCCGCCGAATGGTAGGTTGCGACAGCATGCATCTACATGATCAAGGTAAAGGCATACTGGAATGAAAAGCAGATAGCATAGAGAACACACAAAACATCATTAAATAGATATATATATATATTTACATCAGGTACCTAAAGGGAAGATCCAACAGAGGATTTAGCTTTCCATACCAAGAAGCCTTCTTAACAACAAAGAGAAGAACAAGATGAAAGATTGCAAAAATACAAGTGGTGAGGATGTCTCCTTCACCTCTAGGATCTCACAATCACTCACAGACTCATCTGAAGCTCTTAAACCGGCTCTTGCTTCAAGCTCTGGTCTCTGCAAATCTTCACACAGCAAAATCTTTCAAAACTCTCTGGAACTTGGACCTTTCTCTCTCCAGAAACCCTAGATATGCAAAGCTCTGAATCCCAGTCCAAACTTTGTTCACAAAATCTTATTTTAGGCTTAAATAGGTAGCCTTGTTCGTGTTCGTGTGCTTAGCGCACTTATGGACCGCTTAGCCCACGTTAGTGATTTTTGTCTTAGCGCGCCTTTCTCGCTTAGCGGATGAACTGAAGCAGGGCGCTTAGCGAACCTGTAAAGCTCATCTTCTTCTGGATTCTTCCTCGCGCATAGCACATGAGTGTTGCACTTAGCGGATGCTCGCTAAGCCAGCAGATTGGCTTAGCAAGAAGGTGAAAACAACACTTTCCAAAGCTTGCCTAATTAACCTGAAATTGAGAGAAAATGATTATTAAACACACAAAATGAAAATACTAAGTATTTGTTACCTATACATAATAGAAAATAATTATAACATTACAAAATAACCATAAATTGGGAGAGTTTTATACAATTTACACAAGTTTTATACACAAAAGATAGTCGTTTCCATCGACTAACACTAGCCCGCATCAATTAGACCTTGCACCTTATGTTTCAAGGTCCTACAATGCTCAATGGAATGCCCCGAAACTCCTCCATGATAAGCACATGTTGCGTTCGAGTCGTATCCTCAAAAAAATGGAGGTTGAGGAACCTTGGCGGGGGTTATGGCTACCATTGAATTATCGAGTAGATATGGGAGCAAGTTAGCATAGGACACTAGAATAATCTTGTGCAATGCTTTACCATGACTTACTCCTTTGTTGGTTTCCCTTCATTATGTTCTTGTGTATATAAAATCTTTGTTGCTTTTAGTGCGTTTTAAAATGTATGCATGAGATAAATATTTATTCATTTGATGCACACAAACACCAACACTATTTGCACACACTGTGAGTTGAAAAAGGTCCCTATACCCGGGTTCATGGGAGCATAAGGAGTGGAGGTGGATCTGTGATCATGCTAGGTCTCCGACTTGCTTGATTACAGTGAACCCTCATCTAGAGTTTTCCTCTTTGAAAACATATTGTTGCTAGTAGTCCCTACTGTTGCCGTATGTTCTTCGAAGGGGATAATATCTCTAGAAACTATCAAGAGAGATATGACTACCTTGGGGGTTATTGCTAAATGCCTAGTTAGTTATCTCCCTTATAGGTCCCTTAAATAGGGGCACGGAGCAAACACGCTGTGTGCCATTTTTCACACTGCCACGCATAAATATCATATACCCTTTTGCTTATGTTCAGCGAATATTGTCATGCTATTGCGCCTTCTGCATATGCATCGCATAGGGGTTCTGTCTTGATCCCCTCTATAGACAAATCAATGGAGGGTCCGGGCCACCGTTTTAAATACATACATTGGGGTCATATGCATTCTTAAGTTACAGCTGTGTCATATGCATTCCTTCATGCATTCATCCATTCCACCCATGAGATATCGGAGTTTTGATTTGCACCAACTTTTTGTGTCACTTTAGTAAGCATGGGGACAAATCAAACCGGCAAGAGGTTTTACCAAGTCAAGGTTAAAGGCCTAGATACCACCAGCATCAAGGAATTAGGGCGGTTGATGGAATCTCTCCAAATGCAAGCCTTCCGCAAGATTTACGGAAAGATCTTAGAGTTGACCATAGCAGAGATATCCATAGAAGCCATTGCATCACTCACCCAATACTACGACCAGCCTTTTAGATGCTTCACGTTCGGAGACTTCCAATTGGTACCAACCATTGAAGAATTTGAGGAAATTCTAGGATGTCCTCTCGGGGAAGAAAACCATACCTTTCCTCCGGGTGTCTCCCCTCTTTGAGCAGAATTGCAACTGTGGTCAAGGATTCAGCAAGAGGTTTGGACCGCATAAAACAGACTCGGAACGGCATAGCGGGCCTACCACGGAGGTACCTAGAAGACAAGGCGAGGGGTATGGCCAATCAAGGAGATTGGGTCCCGTTTATGGATGTGTTAGCTTTGCTAATTTTTGGGGTTGTCCTCTTTCCAAACGTAGATGGTTTGGTGGACCTAGCAGCAATCGACGCTTTCCTTGCATACCACCATAGCAAGGAAAGTCTGGTGGTGGCTGTCTTGGCAGATTTATTTGATACATTTAACCGAAAGTGCGAAAAGAGTAGCGCACGGATCATCTGTTGCTTGCCCGCCCTCTGTGTTTGGTTGGTTTCACACTTGTTCCAGCAAGACACAAGGCATCCATGTCCGCTCCAGAGCCATCGCTCGTGTACTGAAAAGAGGAGAATAGATTGGGACCAGCTTTTGGCTGGGATAGGAGGTAGAACAATCAATTGGTTCCCCCGATGGAAGGAAGGAAAGGAGAGAGTCCTTTTCTCATGTGGAGGGTACCCAAACATTCCGCTGATAGGAACGAGGGGTTGTATTAACTACAATCCCGCGCTCGCTATAAGACAACTAGGGTACCCCATGAGGGGAGCACCGTTGGAAGAAAGCATGTCTCCTTTCCTTGTGAGGGATTTCGGCGCACAAAATTAAAAGGCTATACAAAGAATCCATAAGGCATGGGAAACCCCGTTAAGGAAAGATCAAGAACTTAGGGGCATTCGTAATGGTGCCATTGGTGGTTACCATGAATGGCTGAAAGTTCATATGCGATGTTTGGATTGGCTCGCCAAGTTAAAAGTCGTCAGCGAAGAGAGTTTTGAAGCACCGGAAGAGGACGAAGAAGTCCAAGCTCTCAAAAGCGAGTTAGGAAAGGCGAAACTTGCCAAGGAGAAGTTCATGTTGGCCGCTACATACATCCGGAAGGAGTGTGCCGGATTACGGGAAGAGAATGCAACTACCGCACGAGCCCTTGAACAAGAGACCAAGAGGGCTCGCAAGGAAGAGTATGGCTGGAACAAATTTTGCGGAGCTCTGTGGGGTAGCAACAATGAACTCAAGCTGCGAAGGGAAGAGAGGGACCAGTCGCGAGAACATAGCATGGTTTTGAAAGAGGAGTTAGTTGCCTGTTCAAGGTCCAAAAGAAGCTTGTCTCAGCGTTTATGCGAGACGGAGACCAACATGCTAGCTATCATCGCCAAGTACCAAGAAGAGTTAAGTCTAGCCACGGCCCACGAGCATAGGATCGCGGACGAGTATGCCCAAGTATACGCGGAAAAAGAGGCTAGAGGAAGGGTGATCGACTCTTTACACCAAGAGGCAACCATGTGGATGGATCGGTTTGCTCTTACCTTGAACGGGAGTCAGGAACTTCCCCGATTGTTAGCCAAGGCCAAAGCGATGGCGGACACCTACTCCGCCCCCGAAGAAATTCATGGGCTTCTCGGCTATTGTCAGCATATGATAGACTTAATGGCCCACATAATTAGAAATCGCAAGGAAACTTGTATGGTCTCTCAGACCTTGACTAGATACAACTTTTTGAAATAAAATGAGTTGGTCCCATGTTTCTACTCCAAAAAGCTTGTGCGAATCAAATCACTCCTGCATTTTATCTCTAGCATGCATTCTTTCTTTCTTTACCCACTCCTCATGTTTGGTTTTTAAGGAAAAACACCATAACTAAACGCGCCACAAGGCATCCCTATCGCACCAGATCCAAATCTAGAACGATGGGTGATCAAGAGGAGACACAGGAACAGATGAAAGCCGACATGTCGGCTCTGAAAGAACAGATGGCCTCCATGATGGAGGCCATGTTAGGAATGAGGCAACTCATGGAGAAAAACGCGGCCACCGCCGCCGCTGTCAGTTCGGCTGCCGAAGCAGACCCAACTCTCTTGGCAACTGCGCACCATCCTCCCTCAAACATAGTAGGACGGGGAAGGGACACACTGGGGCACGATGGCAACCCTCACCTGGGATACAACCGAGCGGCTTACCCTTATGGATTGCCGCCCAACTACTCACCACCCGTCTTGCAAGACGATGCGGGCCATATTGCTTCTCCCGTCCTTGAAAGAGAGCCTCCTCAACAGCCCGACGAGTTCCACAAAGACCCTCAAGACTATGCTCGAAGGGATGTCGAGTTCTATCCCCCGATCCCCGAAGGGCCGACACCCAGCACGTTGCCTCAACCCAACATCGCGACACAACCAATAGTTTTGTCCACGGAAGGACCACCCCCGACAACTGAAGAAAGGAGGAAGCTCGATCTCCTCGAGGAAAGATTGAGAGTCGTGGAAGGATTTGGGGACTATCCATTCGCAGACATGACGGATCTTTGCTTGGTACCCGATGTTGTTATTCCCCCGAAGTTCAAAGTGTCGGACTTCGACAAGTATAAAGGGACGACTTGTCCCAAAAACCATCTCAAAATGTACTGTCGCAAGATGGGCGCACACTCTAAGGATGAGAAGCTATTAATACACTTTTTTCAAGATAGCTTGGCCGGAGCCGCGGTAGTTTGGTACACTAATTTGGAAGCCTCCCGTATCCGTACTTGGAAGGATCTGATTACTGCCTTCCTAAGGCAATATCAGTACAATTCCGATATGGCTCCCGATCGCACTCAGCTGCAGAATATGTTCAAGAAAGAGGGCGAAACCTTTAAAGAATACGCACAGCGGTGGAGAGACCTGACGGCACAAGTAGCTCCTCCCATGGTTGAGAGAGAGATGATCACCATGATGGTAGACACTCTGCCGGTGTTCTACTATGAGAAGCTAGTAGGTTACATGTCGTCCAGCTTCGCGGACCTAGTGTTCACCGGGGAAAGAATCGAGGTAGGGTTGAAAAGAGGAAAGTTCGATTACGTTTCCTCCACAAGTGCGAATGCCAAAAGAATCAGGACAACAGGGGCAAAAAGGAAGGAAGGAGATGCCCATGCCGTCTCTTCAACGCCCGCATGGGTCAAGCCCCCGCAGACACCTCATGGTACCCATCAGTATGCGCAACATCACCCGAGCTTCTCGGCTCATACCGGGAACGCCTCTAGTTCAGCACCTGTGCAGCCTAAGGCACCCACCCAGAGGGAAGCTCCCCAAGTTCCAACTCCGAACACAACTCGCCCGGCCGGTAATTCCAACGCAACATGGAACTTCCCTCCGAGGCCATTTCAAGAATTCACCCCACTCCCAATGACATACGAAGACCTCTTGCCATCCCTCATCGCCAACCATTTGGCCGTGGTAACTCCCGGAAAGGTCCTCCAACCCCCTTTCCCAAAGTGGTATGACCCTAATGCAACTTGCAAGTACCATGGGGGTGTCCCGAGGCATTCCATTGAAAAATGCTTGGCCCTTAAATACAAGGTCCAACATTTGATAGATGCTGGATGGCTGACTTTCCAAGAGGATCGGCCCAATGTGAGAACCAACCCGCTCGCCAATCATGGAGGGGGAGCGATTAACGCCGTTGAGTCCGATAGGCCGCGCAGGTCTAAACCTTTAAAGGATGTGGCAACCCCTAGGAGGTTTATCTTTGAGGCCCTACAAGAGGGAGATGTGATTCCCCATAGTGGGCGTAAGGAGGATTCCTGTTTGCTGCATTCCGGTGAGTTGCATGACATGGAAACATGTTTGGGAGTAGAGGAATTGTTACAGCAAATGATAGATCAAGGTCGACTGGAAGTTGGCAGTGAAGGAAGAGAAGAGCAGCATATATGTATGCAGTCCATGGATGGGAGCGGTGTTGCTAGGCCCAAACCCTTGGTGATATACTTCACCAAGGGCACAGCTTCGCAAAAGCCCGGACACCCCTTAGCAGCTAGACCTGTTCCTTTCCCATACCAAAATAGCCACGCAGTCCCATGGAGATATACACCTCCGAGGGGGAAGGAAGAAGAAGCCACCGACGTCAGCTCGTTGTCGGCTAAGGTAACAAATATCACGGGACTGAGTGGTGTGACCCGTAGTGGTCGTGTGTTTGCACCCCCGAATCTACCAGTCCAACCCGCGAATGTCAAGGGGAAAGCAAAGGTGGTGGGGGAACAAGATGATGAAATACCCTTCGCTTCGAATAAAGATATTCCGGCAAAAGGTCTTCCGGAGAAAAAGGATGGTAAAAAGGAGGTATCACTAGAGAAAGCCAGCGAGTTCCTCCGTATAATTCAGCAGAGCGAATTCAAGGTTATCGAACAGCTCAACAAAACCCCGGCCAGGGTCTCGCTGTTGGAGTTACTCATGAGCTTCGAGCCTCATCGGGCTCTGCTAGTGAAGGTTTTGAACGAGGCCCACGTGGCCCAAGATATCTCGGTAGAAGGTTTCGGAGGGCTGGTCAATAATATCACTGCCAACAACTATCTCGCCTTCGCCGAAGAAGAAATCCCCGCTGAGGGGAGAGGGCATAATAAAGCTTTGCACGTATCAATCAAGTGTATGGACCATATCGTAGCCAAAGTGCTCATCGATAATGGTTCCAGTTTAAACGTGATGCCTAAGAGCACTTTGGAGAAATTACCATTCAATGCTTCCCACTTAAAGCCGAGTTCAATGGTGGTTCGTGCCTTCGACGACACCCGCCAAGAGGTTAGGGGAGAGATCGATCTCCCAGTACAGATAGGCCCTCACACCTGTCAAGTTACCTTCCAAATAATGGATATTAACCCCCCCTACAGCTGTCTGTTGGGGCGCCCGTGGATCCACTCAGTAGGAGTTGTTCCCTCAACACTCGACCAAAAGTTGAAATTCGTAGTGGAAGGGCATCTGGTCATCGTATCAGGCGAGGAAGACATCTTGGTGAGCTGCCCATCCTCTATGCCTTATGTGGAAGCCGTAGAGGAGTCATTAGAAACCGCTTTCCAGTCTTTTGAGGTGGTAAGCATTTCCTCCGTGGACTCCTTCTCTGGGCAAGCTTGCTTGTCCGATGCAGCAGTAATGATGGCCCGAGTTATGTTGGGGAACGGTTACGAACCCGGAATGGGTTTAGGCAAAGACAATGGCGGCATAACTAGCCTGATAAATGCCAAAGGAAATCGTGGGAAATATGGTTTAGGCTATAAACCCACTCAGGCGGATATAAAGAGAAGCATCGCGGGAAGAAAGAGCGGTGGTCAAAGCTCGCGGTTGAGACAAGAAAGTGAAGGAAGCCCACCCTGCCACATAAGTAGAAGCTTTATAAGCGCGGGTCTGGGAGACGAAGGTCAAGTGGTCGCGATATACGAAGATGATGTTCCGAGTACATTGGATTTGGTACGACCATGCCCTCCTGATTTCCAGCTGGGAAATTGGCGAGTGGAGGAACGCCCCGGCATTTACGCAACGAGCATAATGTAAACCTTTACGGTTTTAAAAGCTCTATAGTTGGGCCTAGGCTTTAGAGTTTTTCCTTTTGTTAAGGCTTTGTGTCTTTTGTTTTTGAATTTATAATACAAGGATCTTTCTTCATCTGTTCCTACGTCTCTACCCATTCTCATTCATTTGCATGTTTACTTCTTTATTTCTGAAACGGCAGATCTGATGACGAGTCCCCCGGAGGTACTAATACCTGGGACCCGCTTATCAACTTCGAGCAAGAAACGAATCAAACGGAAGATGAAGGGAACGAGGATGTGGGACTTCCCCCAGAATTAGAAAGGATGGTCGCCCATGAGGACCAAGAAATGGGGCCTCATCAAGAAGAAACAGAACTAGTAAACTTGGGAATTGGCAGTGGAAAAAGGGAAGTAAAGATAGGCACAGGTATTACTGCACCTATCCGTGAAGAATTAATAATCCTGCTAAAAGACTACCAAGACATCTTTGCTTGGTCATACCAAGATATGCCCGGTTTGAGTTCTGACATTGTACAGCACCGATTACCTCTAAATCCCGAGTGTTCCCCGGTAAAGCAGAAACTGAGAAGGATGAAGCCCGAAACATCCTTGAAGATAAAAGAAGAAGTAAAGAAGCAATTTGACGCTAGTTTTCTGGCCGTCACTCGATATCCGGAATGGGTTGCCAACATTGTACCGGTCCCTAAGAAAGATGGGAAAGTACGAATGTGTGTGGATTATCGGGACCTGAATCGGGCCAGTCCCAAGGACAATTTTCCTTTGCCACACATCAATATCCTCGTGGATAACACGACCAATTTCGCTTTATTTTCCTTCATGGACGGTTTCTCCGGTTACAATCATATAAAGATGGCGCCAGAGGATATGGAAAAGACTACCTTCGTCACCCTGTGGGGGACGTTCTGTTACAAGGTGATGTCCTTTGGACTCAAGAATGCCGGGGCAACTTATCAACGGGCCATGGTAGCTTTGTTCCATGATATGATGCATCAAGAGATCGAGGTCTACGTGGACGACATAATTGCTAAATCTAAATCCGAGGAAGAACACCTTGTCAACCTGCGGAAGTTGTTCGAAAGGCTTAAGAAATATCAATTAAGGTTGAACCCCGCCAAGTGTACCTTTGGGGTCAAATCAGGGAAATTGCTTGGTTTCATCGTGAGCCAGAAAGGAATAGAGGTAGACCCCGAAAAGGTGAAGGCCATCCTTGAGATGCCAGAACCCCGTACTGAGAGGCAAGTCCGGGGCTTCCTGGGACGCTTGAATTATATTGCCAGATTCATATCGCAGCTCACCGCCATTTGTGAGCCGTTGTTCAAACTCTTACGCAAAAACCAAACTGATCGCTGGAATGAGGATTGCCAAGAAGCTTTTGGAAGAATCAAGAAGTGCCTTATGAATCCTCCCGTGCTTATGCCACCAGTACCTGGAAGGCCTCTCATCTTGTACATGACAATCTTAGACGAGTCAATGGGGTGTATGCTAGGGCAACATGACGAATCTGGAAAGAAAGAGCGCGCTGTTTACTACATAAGTAAGAAGTTCACGACCTGTGAAATGAACTACTCCTTGCTCGAAAGAACGTGTTGTGCTTTAGTATGGGCATCCCATCGCCTAAGGCAGTACATGCTGAGCCATACTACCTAGTTGATATCCAAGATGGACCCGGTTAAGTACATCTTTGAAAAGCTAGCTCTCACGGTGGCAAGTCCTGCTATCCGAGTTTGACATAGTCTAGGTCACCCAAAAGGCGATAAAAGGAAGCGCCTTAGCAGATTATATGGCTCAACAGCCTCTTAACGACTATCAGCCCATGCATCCTGAATTCCCGAATGAGGACATCATGGCCTTGTTTGAGGAAAAATTGGACGAAGATCGGGACAAATGGACCGTATGGTTTGACGGAGCGTCAAACATTCTAGGCCATGGCGTTGGGGCAGTATTGGTCTCTCCGGACAATCAATGTGTACCTTTCACAGCCAGGCTAGGATTCGACTGCACCAACAACATGGCCGAATATGAAGCATGTGCCCTAGCCGTCCTGGCAGCAATTGACTCCAATGTCAAACTACTCAAGGTGTACGGCGACTCAGCGTTGGTAATCCATCAGCTGAGAGGGGAATAGGAAACTAGAGATCCCAAGTTGATACCCTACAAAGCCTATATCAAGGAATTGGCTAAGACCTTTGATGAGATCTCCTTCCATCATGTTCCCTGCGAGGAAAATCAAATGGCAGATGCACTTGCTACTTTGGCGTCTATGTTCCAGCTAACGCCGCACGGGGATCTACCCTACATTGAATTTTGGTGTCGTGGCAAACCCGCGCATTGTTGCCAAGTAGAAGAGGAACGAGACGGAAAACCTTGGTATTTCGACATCAAGCGATATGTCGTAAGCAAAGAATACCCGCCAGAGATTGCCGACAATGATAAGAGGACATTGAGAAGGTTGGTAGCCGGTTTATTCATGAGCGGAAGCATACTGTATAAGAGAAATCACGACATGACACTCCTGCGGTGTGTGGATGCCAGGGAGGCAAATCACATGATCGAGGAAGTCCATGAGGGCTCGTTTGGAACGCACGCCAACGGGCATGCTATGGATAGGAAGATCCTAAGGGCAGGTTATTACTGGCTTACCATGGAAAGTGATTGTTATGTCCATGTGAGGAAATGCCACAAATGTCAAGCGTTCGCAGATAATGTCAATGCCCCACCACATCCTCTGAATGTCATGTCCGCCCCTTGGCCTTTCTCCATGTGGGGAATAGATGTCATCGGGGCCATTGTGCCCAAGGCCTCGAATGGTCATCGCTTCATCCTCGTAGCGATAGATTATTTTACCAAGTGGGTCGAGGCGGCCTCCTATACCAATGTCACGAGGGGTGTGGTGGTCAGGTTCATTAAGAAAGAGATCATCTGCCGATATGGTTTGCCAAGGAAGATTATCACGGACAACGGCACCAACCTGAATAACAAGATGGTGGGGGAAATGTGCAAGGAGTTTAAAATCCAACATCACAATTCCACACCCTACCGGCCAAAGATGAATGGAGCCGTGGAAGCGGCCAATAAGAATATCAAAAAGATTATCCAAAAGATGACCGTGTCATACAGAGATTGGCACGAAATGCTCCCATTCGCGTTACACGGTTACCGAACTTCAGTGCGAACGTCAACTGGGGCCACGCCGTTCTCATTGGTATATGGGATGGAGGTTGTGTTACCGTTTGAGGTAGAAGTCCCGTCATTAAGGATCTTGGCAGAATCCGGATTAAAGGAATCAGAGTGGGCCCAAACGCGCTATGACCAGCTCAACCTCATTGAGGGTAAGCGCTTAACGGCCATGAGTCATGGGCGCTTGTACCAGCAAAGAATGAAGAGGGCATTCGACAAGAAGGTACGCTTGCGCAAGTTCCATGAGGGAGACCTTGTGCTAAAGAAAATGTCCCATGCCGTCAAGGACAATCGAGGAAAATGGGCCCCAAACTACGAAGGGCCTTTTGTTGTGAAGAGGGCTTTTTCCGGAGGAGCCCTGGTGCTTACCAACATGGATGGCGAAGAGCTACCTTCGCCTGTGAATTCTGATGTCGTCAAGCGATATTATGCTTAGAATTTGGGGCAATTAAGGAAGTCGCTGCATGTTCTTTATCTTTACATGTTTTCTGGATTTCCCCCAGGGGTTCCCCGTCTACTGTATCTCTCGTTACAATCTTTCAAAGAAATGAACGTGGATTCGAGGCTTTAGTCCTCACGTTGGTTTCAAACCTTGCATTAATTTGTGATCACCTGAGCCCTTCCGCTCAGTTCATGGGATGCCCCAAGCGCTTAATTAAAATTGAACCTAAACCAACTTTCGCTAAAATTTGCTGCATTTGAAAACATTCATGCATACGCATACGCATGCATATTGTTGTGGTAAAACAGGGGCAGGATCATCTTGAGCTACCTTCTGGGGTGGGGATAAAACATGAACAGCAGAAACCGACCAAGGTAAGACAACGACGCGGTCAGGATTGGCCATACCTGGTTGTTTATTACTTGCAAGTACTTAGGAACGGATGCAATTGGGGATGGGGTCGCGACCGACTGATCGTCGCCCCTTCTCTGCGCTAAACAAGCAGAGAACGTCGCTGCAAGGCAGCCCCGTATCCTTTGTATTCGCAGTTTTCTTTTACTATTTGTTTGTTTTAAAAATAAGTAATCAACGCCTAATTCTAACTTAAGTAAGTTCAAGTTAAGCAAAATGCTAACCCATAAGGAAGGAGGGGACATGGTTAATGTTCCTCTCAAAAAAAAAAAAAAAGTGCAGGTTAGCTCGCCTGGGCAAGCAACCCCTGCAACAAAATATAAAAGTGACGAAGGCGGGGACGTTTTTGCATTCAAAAACTTCTTTTCCCCCCTTTCAAAAGCCATAGCCACGGAATTTACGAGTTTGCACCCCTAGGGTCTCTCCTTTTCGCATTCTTCGATTCCGTTTTGCGCTTTTATTCATCACCAACAAGTAAGTGTTCCATCCTTAAGCTTTCTAGCTTTTCATTGGTGTATTTTGATCTCCTTTTGGTGCTCTAAATTGTGGGAATGTGCTCAAATATGTGGGGCAATTTTGTTTTGTTTTCTTGCTTGATTGGGTCGAATTGGGGGTTTGTATGAGATGGCCCTAGGCCTATAATGCATTTTGAAGCAATGGGATATGCCACATTGTCCCCGTTCTCTTGCTATTAATGCCTAAGCGCGCGCCCACCAAGTGTTCGGTGAAATGCCTCAATGGCATTAGCGCGTGGTTTTCGTAGGGAAACAACCCATGGGGCATTTTGGTTTGCACATATTTTCTATTTTTTGGGACATGCATTCAGTTCCGAAAGGGCTAGAGTAATTGCACCACATATATCCTAGGCCTAGGAACCAAAGTTTTTATGCAAAAGAACACAAGAGGGGTGCATATTGGGTAAAGTTACCCTTTTTGGCCGGCAATCAGCTATGAGCCACGCTACAATAATTTCCCTATGCCTAGATGTTTAGGAATTTTGCTCATCATAAATGTGTAGGTTTAGAATAGGTAGCAAAATACCTTTGGCAATTTACACTTTGGGTGTGGTAGCAAAATACTTGAATGTATGTACATGTAATTTTGGGTAGTCAAAATGTCTCACAAAAAAAATATATATGTTGCATGTTATGTAAAGAAAATACCTTACAAAAATACCTTTTAATTTGAATACAATTTTAGTCAACAAAAGAAAATATACTTGAATTTGCATGCGGCTTTAGGTAGCAAAAACACTTGAAAAAAAAAGCATGAAATGTAGCACCTTATTGTGTAGATAGCCAAGATTCATCACAAAGTTTGTATATGCATAGGTATTGGAAATACCAGAATGTGCATGTGTGCAATTTTTGGTAGCCAAGATGCTTTGAGTATGCATGTATGTAAATTTAGCCAAGGAAATGCATGTGATGTAGGTAGCAAATACACCTTGGAAGTACATATAAATAATCTAGGTAACGAAGGTGCCTTGATTGTGCATGGGTGCATTTTTCTTAGTTAGAAGAATATCTTGTGCGAGTGAATGTTCGTAAGGAAGTATGTGCATGAGTTTGCACTAAATTTACATTGATGTTTGTGTTTATTGGAGGAGGTTGTATGCCATTTTTGTTTTAAGAGTAGCATTTCTTGGTAAAACTAACTTTCCAAATGTTTACCTTCGCAGAAAATGGCCCCGAGGAAGCTTGCCTCAACGAGGTCCAGGAAGGACAAGGCGGCCGAAGGAACTAGTTCCGCTCCTGAGTATGACAGTCACCGCTTTAGGAGCGCCGTACACCAGCAGCGCTTCGAGGCCATCAAGGGATGGTCATTTCTCTGGGAGCGACGCGTCCAGCTCAGGGATGACGAGTATATGGATTTCCAGGAGGAGATAGGTCACCGGCGGTGGGCATCACTAGTTACCCCCATGGCCAAGTTCGATCCAGAAATAGTCCTCGAATTTTATGCCAATGCTTGGCCAACAGAGGAGGGCGTGCGTGACATGAGGTCCTGGGTAAGGGGTCAGTGGATCCCGTTTGATGCCGATGCTATCGGCCAGCTCCTGGGATATCCGTTAGTGCTGGAAGAGGGCCAAGAGTGCGAGTATGGCCAGAGGAGGAACCGGTCTGATGGGTTCGATGAGGAGGCTATCGCTCAGTTGCTATGTATACCGGGGCAGGATTTTGCCCGGACTGCTGCCGGAAGGCGGGTGCGGATCATGCGCACCAACATGACCATCCTGACTCAGATATGGATGACTTTGCTGCTTAGCAACATCCTGCCCACCGATCATAATTCCGACCTCCCCCTGCCGAAGTGTCAGCTGGTGTACGCCATCCTGACGCGGATGAGCGTCCATGTGGCTCAGTTGATCGCTGATGCCATCTATATTTTTGCAGGTATGGCGCCTACTAGGCACCCTTTGGACCCAGATAAGTCCAACAGGACCCTGGGATTTCCCGCACTAATCACAGGACTCTGCCAGTCGTTTGGAGTCCCCGTGGCACCTACCAAGGTGATTCGCCCGCCCATCACCCGGGCTTTTATTGAGAAGTACTGCACCCAGAGACAGGCTCAGGGGGATGCTCCACAGGCCGCGGGCGCGCCACCACCACCTCATCAGGCTGGCCCGGCTGGGTCATTTGACATGGAGCAGTATTTACGGCATTTGGTTCGCCAGCAGGCAGCCAACCACCGGGCACATGTGCAGACCCATGATTGTCTATACCAGATGAGCCTCAGCATGCAGAGCCAGGGCTTCGCTTCTTTTTCATGCCCTACTCTAGACCAGTTCAGGGCAGAGGTCGCATGGCCCAGGGATTGGCCCGAGGCCCAAGCAGGAGAGGCGCCCCCGGAAGTTCCCGGTGATGGAGAGGAGGCCCACGAGGACGAGGAGATGGCCGATTTGCTAGACTGGGAGATCCCCAGATTCATGTTTTCTTTCGTATTTCTTTTATCATTTATATGTTATGTTTTGACTTGAGAGACTAATGTTTGTTTTTGTTGTTTCGATTGTCATTTGTACAGCGCATACATTTTTGTTTGGATTGTTGCGTTAGTGTTTATATATCATTACTATCAATGATGTTTGAAATTCTGGAACCGTGTAGAGTTCTTCGTTTAGGAACATCGTCCAAAAAAATATATATATAATAATAATAGTAAAATAAAACAAACAAAAATCATGATAAAAATAAAAATAAGAAAATAAAAAAAGGAGAGCAAGTAAGAAAAAAGATAGGAAAAAGGAAAATAAGTTGTTTAGCTGAAAAACCGACATGCTTTTGAAAAGAGATGACTTCCAACTTTTCTTTGAAAAAATCACTGATCATAACTAGTTTTTGAAAAAAATGTGTGTACACCTGAAGGGTGAACGCTGTGAAATTTTCCCGGACGCCCGAAATGGACTCGAATGAATGCACAAATTGATAAAAGAACATATTTTGGAAACATTGGGTTGATTTAAAATAGAGGAAATGAATCCTGAGCCCTAGCATCACATGACCATAAAAATTTGACACTGGAGTGTCCGCATAGGTGCATGCATGACCAGTTTTGCATAAAATTTCCAAATCATCATTTTTGCATTTGTGTCATGGAAATAATGTGGGACATCCCTTTTATCCTTGAGCCAAACCAAACCCCGACATGTATCATGTCTAGCCATTCTACAAGCCTTGAGCCAAAATCCTGACTCCCCATAAACCTTGACCCAGGGTGAGAATGTCAATCCTTACCCTCGGAAGCGAAAAAGAAAAGAAGGAAATTTCCAATCAAAGAAAAAAGAGAAGGAAAATTTCCAATCAAAGAGAAAGCAAAAAAAGAGAGAAGGAAAATTTCCAATCAGAGGAAAAAAGGAAGCAAGGAAATTCCCAATCAAAGAGTGGGAGAAAGCAAAAAGAAAGGAAAGGAAATTCCAAGTCAAAGAAAAAAAAGAATGGGAGAAAGTAAAAAAGAAGAAAGCTCCTGGTCAAAGAAACCAGAAGAAATGTGTAGAGAGGTCTTTGGACCAGACAATATCTGAACAATACAGAATTGTCACCAAATGAACAAAAGAAAGAAAATGAAACCATGACCTAAAGTGGTCTTCTCCCTTTGATTACCAACCAAAATCCTGTGCGTCGGTGACTTGTTCGCCTCGCGCAAAACCAAATCAGAAAAGGAAAAGGCCAAAAACACGCAAAAGCCGAAAAACCCACCAAAAGAACCCATTCCCAAGGGAAGTCCTATTGATCCATGATCACGCATGTAATCTTTGATTTGATAGGAAATGATTTGCAAAGTCAAGTCATGGCATATCTATGGTTCGGAATTAGGATGAAACACTTACCTGTGCGAGATTGATACACTTTGAGTGGATTTCTTCTATTTTTGTCGAACCCGGTGTTTCCTCTAAATGGTCATTTAGAAACGAAATGCTAAACATCCAGAATCTCATTTGTGGTTATGAGAAAATTTCATCAGCAGATTCTCCTTCCCCGATAGACACATTGTTTTTGTCCGAAAAGCATATGTTGATCTGATTAGTTGGAAGTTTTATCTCTTTACTAAAGCATGTTCGCATTTTAGCGAAGAAAACACCGAGACTATTTCAAGTCTCACAAGTTATCAAGAACTACGTAGGTCTGAGTTCCTCATTAGAGGATACGTAGGAGCAAGAGCCTTGCTTTTGTCGGCCGCCCCACAAGATCTGTCATACTGACCCTGAGGTCATGAGACATGCAGAGACAAATTATGGTAATTCTGCACCCTTTTGTCATCCAGAGGCGGCGGGCCCGATGACATGCGAAGACAAATTATGGTCATTCCGCACCCCTTTGCCATTCAGACACAGTCGTGTCCGATGGCATGCAGAGATAAATTATGGTCATTTTGCACCCTTTTGTCATCCAGAGGCGGCGGGCCCGATGACATGCGAAGACAAATTATGGTCATTTCGCACCCCTTTGCCATTCAGACACAGTCGTGTCCGATGGCACGCAGAGACAAATTATGGTCATTCTGCACCCTTTTGTCATCCAGAGGCGGCGGGCCCGATGACATGCGGAGACAAATTATGGTCATTCCGCACCCCTTTGCCATTCAGACACAGTCGTGTCCGATGGTACGCAGAGACAAATTATGGTCATTCTGCACCCTTTAGTCATCCAGAGGCGGCGGGCCTGATGACATGCAGAGACAAATTATGGTCATTCCGCACCCCTTTGCCATTCAGACACAGTCGTGTCCGATGGTACGCAGAGACAAATTATGGTCATTCTGCACCCTTTTTTCATCCAGAGGCGGCGGGCCCGATGACATGCGGAGAGAAATTATGGTCATTCCGCACCCCTTTGCCATTCGGACACAGTCGTGTCCGATGGTATGCAGAGACAAATTATGGTCATTCTGCACCCTTTTGTCATCCAGAGGCGGCGGGCCCGATGACATGCGAAGACAAATTATGGTCATTCCGCACCCCTTTGCCATTCAGACACAGTCGTGTCCGATGGTACGCAGAGACAAATTATGGTCATTCTGCACCCTTTTGTCATCCAGAGGCGGCGGGCCCAATGACATGCAGAGACAAATTATGGTCATTCTGCACCCCTCGTCAATCGCGGCCGACAAGCCCGTTGACACGCGAAGATTTACATCATCTTCCGCACTTACAAGATCTGTCATACTGACTTTTGAGTCACGCTGACGGGCGGAAATACCCGAGTGGTTATCCGTATAAACATTCTTTTGCTATCTGTAAGACAGAACGTTTGATAGCAGGCAAAGACTGACATCGTCTTCTGCACCTTTTGTTCCCCCGAGAACAACGAGTCATTTGCATGCGGAAATTTTATGGTCACCCGCGACTCTTGTCAACCGAGAGGAACGAAATTAGTGTCTTATCTTTACTTTCCTTTTATCTCCAATAAAAGACATGTAAAGAGGGGCAACTGTCATACCCTAATTTCGTCCGGGGACCTTTGCTTGATGACATGCGACTTTTGTTTGGTCCTTGTAAGGTGCTTGGCACCCATCATTAGGCAATTTGTGAAATTCCGGGACGTGCCGAAAAACAAAAGAAAATATTGATGCACAATCCGTAAGGTTCCGTGACACACCGGAAATCAAATGGAAGCATCGTTGCACAATTAGTGAGGTTTCGTAACATTCCGTAAGTCAAAAAGGGGATGATTATGTAATCCACAAGGTTCTGTAACATTACGGAAAGAAAACAAGTATCATTACGAAATTCGTAAGTTTCTGTAACTTTACGAAAAAAGAATCACCAAAAAAAAGGCAGGGGGGTGTACTTAGTAAAAATGGGGGTGAAAATAGCAACCAGGCCCACTTGGGCCCTCCAGAAGATTCCTCCAGAAGGCTGTTGCTTCTGGAGGAAGCAACCCTGCTCGCCTGGGCGAGCTGGGTGGCAAGCTTCTCCCCCAATTTTCTATAAATAGGGGGAGAAGTGAAGTGAAAAAGGGTTCAGCCCCTTAGGCACTTCTCTCTCTTTCGAATTTGCTTGGAAAAATTGTTTCCGTGAAGAAAATCTAAGCCGAGGCGCTTCCGAAACGTTTCTGTAACGTTTCCGTGAGGAATTTCGCAAAGGTTTCGACCGTTCTTCGACGTTCTTCATTCGTTCTTCATCGTTCTTCGATCTTCAACGGGTAAGTACCTCGAACCAAGCTTTTCGATTCATTCTATGTACTCATGGTGGTCCACATTGTGTTTCGTGTATTTTTATTCTCGTTTCACTTACTTTTTATACCCCCTTTTGATGTGCTTAAGCCATTTTATTTAAGTCATTTCTCGCTTAACCTAAAAATAAAATAAATTTCCACCGATCGTTTGAATTGTATTATCCGTTAACTTCGGTTAAGATGAATTCCGACCGTTCGGTCGTGCCGTAACCTCGTTGGAAATAAAAAAAAAGAGGTAAAATAATAATATAATAATAAAAAAACGTCTTTTAGTAAAATAAAGCGGAAAATCAATCGGACGTTTTCTCTTTGGGATTTCTCATTCTTAATCGAATTGACTAATAACTAAAGTGAAACTAAGGCTAAAATCAACTCGCCTAGTCAAGCTCGTCCATAAAAATAGTTTTTTTGAAGTTTGTCATTTCAATTTCTTACTAAGTAAAATGGATCATTTTCAAGGTCCAACGCCTTAAAATGATCACCTCTTAAGTAAAAAAGAAATCACTTGATAAAAAAGAACTACGTAGGTCTGATTTCCTCATCGCAATTGAGGAATACGTAGGAGCAAAGGGAAACACCCTTGTCGACCACAAAAAGAGTAAAAATATAAAAAGGGTATAAAGGATATAAAGACATAAAAAGGGAACATAAAAAGTCAAAGTCATGTTTGCACATTCAATTAAAGGTTGTCGTCCCTTGGGACGGACGTGTGGGGTGCTAATACCTTCCCCGTGCGTAAATACAACTCCCGAACCTTTCACTTAAAAGTTCGTAGATCGCGTCTTTTCCGGTTTTTCCGACGTTTTCCTTAAATAAACGTTGGTGGCGACTCCGCGCGTATTCCTTTCGTGGAACACGCATCCCGCGAGTCTCGCGTCGCCCTCCCGCCGAAGGGTAGGTTGCGACAGTAGCTAAGCTCACAATCATAATCTTTAAGAAACTCTAACCATCTCCTTTGACACATGTTCAACTCTTTTTGACTAAACAAGTACTTAAGGTTCTTATGATCACTAAACACCTCAAACTTGGAGCCAAATAGGTAATGCCTCCAGATTTTAAGGGCATAAACCACAACAGCCAACTCCAGATCATGGGTGGGATAATTCCTTTCATGAGTCTTGAGTTGTCTAGAAGCATAGGCCACTACTTGGCCATTTTGCATCAACACTCCTCCTAAACCCATCTTTGATGCATCATAATACACCTCAAAGGGTTCTCTCGGGTTAGGCAAAACTAGCACTGGAGCGGTTTTCAATTTCTCCTTAAGGGTCTGGAAACTATCCTCACATTGGGTATCCCACACAAAATCTTGACCCTTACGAGTCAGTTTAGTCAAAGGTAAAGCTAACTTGGAGAAACCTTCTATGAGTCTCTGGTAGTATCCTGCTGAGCCTAGAAAACTCCTAATCTCAAAAACAGATTTAGGACTTTCCTACTCAAGAACGGCTTCTATCTTAGAGGGATCTATAGGTATACCCCCTTGTTCTCTAACCAAAACTCACACTTGGACAACTTAGCATAAAGTTGTCGGTCCCTAAGGGTATGCAGCACAATCCTCAAATGTTCATCATGTTCCTCTCTAGTCTTGGAGTATACCAAAATATCATCTATGAATACTACCACAAAACTATCAAGGTAAGGATGAAAGACTCTATTCATGTAGTCCATAAACACACGTGGAGCATTTGTCACACCGAAGGGCATGACTAGATACTCATAGTGACCATAACGGGTCCTAAAAGCAGTCTTTGGTATATCCTCAGACTTCACTCGGATCTGATGGTAACCTGACCTAAGGTCTATCTTGCTAAACACTCAAGCTCCTACCAGCTGGTCCATAAGGTCATCTATCCTAGGCAAAATGTACTTATTCTTAATTGTCACCTTATTCAACTGGCGGTAGTCTACACACAACCTCATGGTCCATCTTTCTTCTTCACTAACAACACTAGTGCTCCCCATGGAGACACACTAGGTCTAACAAACTACTTATCCAACAACTTCTCTAACTGTTTCTTTAGCTCAACTAACTCTGATCGAGGCCGTACCCAAATCAAATAAACATTAAAATGCAGTAACTGGGAAGTGATCCTAGGTCGTTTTCCAACGAGCAATGACTAACCAAATGTTCATAATATGCTTCATCATAACAGTAACAATTGGGGGGGGGGTGTTTGTTTTGTGAATTTAAGAACAAGCAGATTGGAATACGAAATTAATAGTATTAAAAATGTGTTGTTTCCTCTGATTCAGAAGCCATTCTCTTATCCTAGGTTATGAGGATTTCACCCCTGGCAGTTAACCACTTAATCCAACCCTAATTTAATTTACTAAGCGAAAATCAATTTAGGGTTGTCAATATGTGATTAAGCAACACATACACCAATTAACCCCTTGTTCATTAAGCACGAACGTAATTTAAGCACAGAGGCAATTAATCGAACACGAAGCGTGCACAGATTAACAGAACGCATGTGGGTTAATTGGTGAAGGGAAAACCGATAGGAGAGCAACATTAAAAACAGAACCTCTAAGAGAGTTACACTTCATCCTCAGAGGGAAACAACACTAGAAATTTAGCCTTCCATAGGTTCAACAAAAGCATAAAACGTAAATGAAACTAGAAGCAGAGACGTAAATGAAGCTAAAGGAAGAAAACGAAAATGAAACTAAAGGCAAAAGAAGGAACAGAAACAAAATTGCAATTAGAAGCAGAAAATGGAAAAATGCATTCACATGAACAGTAATACCAGGCTCCAAACGTAAAACCCTAAAACTCCTGAATAATAGAATCCACTTTTACACGAATCCCAAGGCTGCTATTTATAAGGGTCACTCAAAGTCACTGGGCCCTATTACATTATTTTGTCCTAAAACGAAATAAAAAATAATTGAACGCCATAAAATGAAATTAGACGAAATCTAATAAAATTGTCTTCTCTCTTCAAGTTCAATCTGGCTCGGGCCAATTGCTTATTATTATCCTGAAATTGAATTAAAAACATCAAATTAGTCAAGTGGGCCCAATTGATAAAACTGAATAATAAATTTAACAATCATAGTAAATTAGTAATTAAATTGATAACAAAAAGGGTTAAGAAATAGGAGAAAATAATGAGACATCAAACTCTATAGGAGACATCCATTAAGGGGCTATGGATATAGGTCCAGCACCGGGAACTAAGTCTATGGAAAACTCTATCTCTCTCTCGGGTGGTAGACCAGATATATCCTCAGGGAACACTTTAGGAAACTCTCTGACAACATGGAGGCCACATATGGAAACCTTTGTCTCTATTTCTAGGTTAGACAAGATCATGTACACTTGAGCATCTTCTTTTAAAGATGTCAGAACTTGGTTCGTAGAGATAAACATCATGTCCTTACTCATTCCAGAATCATCAAACACCACAATTTTATCTAACCAGTTTAACAAGTCATGGTTGGAAGATAACCAGTCCATACCCAGAATAACATCAATTTGGCTCAAAGGAAAACAAATCAGATCAATCAAGAATGTTCTACTAGAAATTTCCAAAGGACAATTCAAACACACACTAGAAGTTAACACAGAACCACTAGTTGGGGTCTCTACCACCAGATCATTATTTAAAGAAGACACAGACAGCTTAAGTTTCCCTACACACGAACAGGATATAAAAGAATGGGTTGCACTGGAATCGAATAGCTCAAGTAAAGCAATCCCATTTTTGAAACATTTACCTTGGATTAGATCTATGGATTTCAAAGCTTCGGCACCGTTAAGGGTAAAGACTCTTCCTGTGGCCTTCGGATGTCCAATTTGGTCATTCAGGCCCCCACCATTTTGCTCCTTCTTGGGATATGGACAATCTTTCTAAATATGCCCCTTTTGTCTACAATTAAAACAGGTCATTCCTTTTTTAGCATAATTTGTGGAGATGTGCCCTGGCATACCACATTTGTAACAAGTGATCTGAGTGGGCAAAATATTGGGTTTGCTACCACTACCACCCGCAAACCCCATAGCAACAGTCTTCTGATTGTTGGGACAGCATATTGCTTAGGAAGGGTCGAGTACGGTTTTCCCCGATGTTGAGGTCCATTCTTTTTGTTCTTCATTGGACCTATACTCCTATAGTAGGCCACCCTGTCTCGGAAGTCTTCATCCCAAATTCGGCACATGTTAACAAAGAGTGGGAACTGACGAATACCTTGGTAATTCACAACTTGCTTCACTTCAGGTCGCAAGCCATTTAGAAACTTCACACATTTGGAACTTTCACCATCTCTCCTTGATAATGGGGAAAGTACCTCACCAACTCCTCAAACTTGGCTGCATATTCAGCCACAGTCATGTTTCCCTGCTTGAGCTCCAAGAACTCCATCTCGTTCTTGTTCCTAACATCCTTAGGAAAGTATTTCTCCAAAAACACCCTCTTGAAGACATCCCAGGTCACATCTTGACCTTCAGCCTCTAGGCATTGGTGAGTATTCTCCCACCAATACTCAACTTCTTCCACCAGAGTATATGTACCAAAAGAAACTTTTTGCCCCTCTGGACATGCCATCACTCGGAAAATTTTCTCAATTTCCCTTATCCAGTTCTGAGCACCATCATGGTTGTATCCTTCATTGAAAGAAGGAGGATTGTTTCATTGGAAGCGGTCCAACCCTTGGTACTCAATAGCTCCACCAGTTTCTCCCCTATTTGGATTCCCTATAGCCTAAGCTAAGGCTTGGAAAGCATCAGCTATCACACGATCATTCCGTCCAGCCATCACTCCCTATACACACTAGGAAGTTATACATGGAAAAAATACACACACTAAAAAGAACAACACAAAAATCACAACCATCTCAAATCCCTACTTGGTTACTTTTGAGAGTTGATGCCTCGAGAAAGCATTCCTCTAAACTAGTCCTCTCTCAAGACATTAACACTCGCTTTGCATCATTTGTATTTCCTAATCGCTTGCCATATCATTCCATTGTACTTCACAAATTATACAGATGACCAATCTGATAACTCATGACATGACATTGAAACTCATGGTATAGTAGACATAAGAAAAACAAACATGATATGACCACAACAATCAAATCTCTATAACTCATGGAAACACAACAAGTGAGTAAGTTCCAATTGCAAACAACAAACATCAAGCATTCAACAAGGCAACCAGAAAATGCACAGAAAAACATAGAAGACTCACAACTCACTGGTCGAAAGGTTCAACCGGCTCTGATACCACTAATGTAACAACTCGCCTCGTTGCTACGATATCACCACTCTAAACCGTGAGAATTTCAATTCTTAAATGAAAATTCCATTAATTTGCTTATGAAAAATTAAAGTAAAATTTTAATTTCACGATATACATTCCCAAACAATGCACCATTACTTAAGTGAACACATATATATTAGTATAGTAACCTAGTGCACATCATTCACATAAAGAAAAGTAAATTTGTTCATAAATATAGTTAAGTTTGTGATTTACATCCTCAATTCAACAAAAGAATTATGGAACCAGCTATGGAGGAGTTGATTAACAAAACACAACTCTCTCCCAAAATAATCCCAACATCATCACGTCAGCTCAATGGCTCCACAAAAGAATCTCACTTCGCGTACTCTACTACGGTCATTCTGTTCCCATGAATAAGGGTTCATGATCATCACAGGTATCAACCACATGATACAAAAACTGCAAGGGTGAGTTCATTATAAAAGGAATTAATACAAAGATCAAATAACCACAATTAGAAGAAAGCATTAACAAATTTCATAAGCGTACACAAACATTTACTAGTCCAACACACACTCAACATGATTTTAGCCTTGTATTTTGGCCGATGTTGAGGTCCATTCTTTTTGTTCTTCATTGGACCTATACTCCTATATTTTAGCTTTGTAAATATTAGAATAAGTTTTTCCTTCTTTTGGGCCTTGTATTTTGGCCATTCTAGTAGTATAGGGTTTTAGCCTATCAGGGCATTTTGAGTAGTCTTTGTAGTAGGGACTTTTTTTAGTATTTTCATGTATTTTGGAATGGGGGTGAGCTTAGCTATTATAGGGGGTGTGTAACTAAGTTCTAGCTTCTCATCTCAAGGAGGTGAGCTTAGCTATTAGAGAGGTGTGTGTAGCTAAGCTCTACGTTCTTTAGGAATCTTCTCAAGGAAGCTTCTCAAGGAGGTGAGCTTAGTTATTAGAGGGGTATGCGTAACTAAGCTCTAGCTTCTCAAGGAAGTTTTCTCAAAGAAGCTTCTCAAGGAAGTTTTCTCAAGAAAGCTTCTCAAGGAAGCTACCTAGTCTATAAATAGAAGCATGTGTAACACTTGTTGTAACTTTGATGAATGAAAGTCTTATGAGACATACTTCAAAGTTCCACTTCTCTCCCTCTTTTATTCCTTCAATTTCGTGCTCCCCCCTTCTCTCTTTCTTTTCCTTTATTAAAGCATCCTCTTCAAGCTTCTTATCCAAGGCACATTCTTGGTGGTGAAGCTCCTTCTTCCATGGCTTATTCCCTAGTGGATGGTGCCTCCCCTCTCTCTTCTCTTTTGCCTTCTGTTGCATCTCCATGGTGGAAAATCACCATTGATGGACTTCATTGAGGCTCAAAGATTCAACCTCCATAGAAGCTCCACAAGCAAGCTTCCAACACATACTGACAAAGTTTATACTATTTTCATGTCATATGAAGTATGAAACATGGGCTCCATCAATACACTGACCATGGATAATTAAAGATCCTAAGCCATCCCCCTCCAAAGATGCTTAAAACTCTTTAACCACTTTATTTCTCCCACCAGGGATGTCTAACAAGGTCACTACACCCCCCATGTTCATACACATCATACAACGTATAAAACATGGGCTCCATCAATGCACTGACCGTGGATAATTAAAGATTCTAAGCCATCCCCCTCCAGAGATGCTTAAAACTCTTTAACCACTCTATTTCTCCATCCAGGGACATCCAACATGGTCAATGCACCCCCATGTATATGCACAACATGCATCATCACAATGTATTTTCAATATCATCAACATCTCATCTCAATATCACTCTCAACATCAACATCATCTCATCTCAATGACATTATCAACAACAACAACATCATCTCATCTCAATGACATTATCAACAACAACAATATCATCTCATGTTGACAAAATCATCAATAACAACATCTTCTCATATCAATATCATCATAAACGTCAACCTCACCTCATATCAATTAATGTCATCAATAGCAACATCAACAGTAAGTCACATTCCGCATATACATATATATTTCATGCCTGAGATTCACACTCCCCAAGTCTTTATACAACATAAGTCTAATAAAAACAATAATGTTATTCATCAATAATAGATATATCGCATCCCATTAGTCAAAAACATTGTTTTCTTTAAAACCAACATTCAACAGGGACATGCATACATCCCCATAGTTAGGTTCCCTAACCCCAACTATGGTATCAAAAATAGTAAATTATAATAAACTCCCCTCACCTATCATGAGCTCTCCGTTAATTCCTCTTTGCGTCACTCAGAGTCTCTCTCTCGTTGACGCTTGTCAGTCCAAACGCAAGTTTCTATATACCGAATTGAAGGAAATTTAATATTGATTTCAGAAACAAAGTAATGACAAACATTCAGAGTCAAATACCCCTGTCAAACATAAAGAGCTGAGGGGTGTTTCAGATTCTACAAAAAGGAAACATCATTTTGAAATTCTGATCAGGCCAATGTGACCGGGGTTTAGTGAAGGTCACAAAAATAACATCAATGTTTTAAAAAGATAACTTTTACAATGTCTCATTCTCTAGGGTTTTTCAAAGGAAGTATAAAAACATCCAATAATGGTTCCCAAGTCAGAAGAGATGCAAAGAGAGGCTCCAACTAACAAGGAACAGGCTTAGAATCATGGTTACCTCAAAGAATATCGCAAAGGTAAGATTGGAGGCTTCATTCTCAGTCAAATCCTCGAAGTTTTGAAGATTCCGCTCCGATTAAAGTGTTCCTCTTGGCGTGGGGCTTCAACGGCAAACAACGGCGGCTCGAGGTGGCCACCGGTGGTTGTGGGTGGTGGAGAAGAAGCTTAGGGGCGTTGGGGAGGGTTTAGGGGAAGAGAAGAAGGAAGAAGTGGTTGTTTTCCGCTGCTGCACGTAATTTAAAGCCTGCAACAATCAAATTTTCTGCTTCAGTAAAAAAAATCATATCTCACACTCCATATGTTATATTGCAAATCACAACGGTCAAACTGTGGACAGCTGTCCTAGGAACCTCCAGAAAAACTTTTAAGATGATCCAACGGTTAATGAATCCGGGAGACTTATTTTACTGAAATAGGTTTAAGTAGCTTCATTGAGAAACTTCCTTGAGAGGCTTCTTTGAGAAGCTTCCTTGAGAAACTTCTTTGAAAAGCTAGAGTTTAGCTACACACACCCCTCAAATAACTAAGTTCACCTCCTTGAAAAGCTTCCTTGAAACTAAACATGGATACAGTAACACAATAAATAAAATTAAACATCAATTTATAATTAGTAATATTTTAGGGTGTTACACAATCAAGACTATTATAGGGCATTACAATCTCCTTTGCCTTCTAGAGACAATCAAGTCCATTGGCATGTGGAGACAATCATGGTCATCCGCTTTCGTTGTTTTCAAAACTATTACAGTCTCTTTTTCCTTCCAGAGACAATCAAGTTCGTTGGCATGCGGAGACAATCATGGTCATCCATTTTTGTTGTTTTCAAGACTATTAAAGTCTCCATTGCCTTCTCAAGACAATCAAGTCCTTTGGCATGCAGAGACAATTATGGTCATCTACTACATTTTTAAGACGACAATGTCTTCAAAAGGTGACAATGCCTTCATTTACATTTCGAAGATGACAATGTCTTCAAAAGACGACAATGCCTTCATTTACATTTCGAAGATGAAAATGTCTTCAAAAGGCGGCAATGTCTTCATTTTCATTTCAAAGACAACAATGCCTTCATTTACTTTTCGGAGACGACAATGCCTCATTTACATTTCGAAGATGACGATGTCTTCAGTCATTTATGCTTTCAAAGGCAACAATGCCTTCATTTACATTTCGAAGACAAAAATGTCTTCAGTCATTTCATGCTTTCAAAAGGCGATAACGCCTTAATTTATGCTTTCAAAGATGACAATGTCTTCAACTCAGAGAACTTCAATGTTTTCATATTTTCACAGGTTTTACTGCTTGGACTTCCACTAGTGGCCGGTGGGATGGTGAGTGTACGGCTTCAGGCAAGTGTACCGGATCGCACAAGTAGTATAAAACGGTAAGAACCGAGTAACGAACACTCAGGGAACTTGTGTTATTTGGTAAGCTATTTCAGCAAATAGGCGTCTATTGAGTAAAAGTAAGTGTGAATATGAACAAGTGTATAAACTATCTGTGCAAAAAAGAAAGAAAATCACGCAAGAGAAATGATGTGTAAAAACAAGTAGAGAACATGTTGGTCTTCCTAATAGGTGTCTGATGCTAAAAAGATGTTCTCTATCTAACAATGCTCATGTGTTCTTATGGTGTCTCCTGAGATACTAAACCTCGATTCCTCATGATAGTTTAGCCTAGTCCTGATTAAGCCTCGTCTGCAGATTCCTCTTGTAAGACTAAACTCAACCAAGACCGCATTAAGACACACATACTCAACTAACTTATTGCACCCCGATTCCTCGTGAAAGTATGACAACTCAGCCCTGCACTATCAAGGACTTTAGAGTCAGACCAGTTTCCATTGTTGAATGACCCTAACAAAGCATGCATCTACATGATCAAGGTAAAGGCATATTGGAATGAAAAACATATAGCACAAAGAACACATAAAACATCATTAAATAGATAGAAAGATATTTACATCAGGTACCTACAGGGAAGATCCAACAGAGGATTTAGCTTTCCATACCAGGAAGCCTTCTTAACAACAAAGAGAAGAACAAGATGAAAGATTGCAAAAATACAAGTGGTGAGGATGTCTCCTTCACCTATAGGATCTCACAATCACTCACAAACTCATCTCAAGCTCTCAAACCGGCTCCTGCTTCAAGCTCTGGTCTTTGCAGATCTTCACACAACAAAATCTCTCAAAACTCTCTGGAACTTGGACCTTTCTCTCTCTAGAAACCCTAGACATGCAAAGCTCTGAATCCCAGTCCAAACTCCCTTCACAAAATCTAATTTCAGGCTTAAATAGGTGGCCTTGTTCGTGCTCGTGTGCTTAGCGCACGTTAGTGATTTTTGGCTTAGCCCGCCTTTCTCGCTTAGTGGATGAACTGAAGCGGTGCGCTTAGCGAACTTGTACAACTCATCTTCTTCTGGATTCTTCCTCGCGCTTAGCCCAAGAGTGTTGTGCTTAGTGGATGCTCACTAAGCCAGTAGATTGGCTTAGCGAGAAGGTGAAAATAACCTTTTCCAAAGCTTGCCTAATTAACCTGAAATTGAGAGAAAATGATTATTAAACACACAAAATGAAAATACTAAGTATTTATTACCTATACTTAACAGAAAATACTTATAACCTTATAAAATAACCATAAATTAGGAGAGTTTGATATAATTTATACAACTTTTATACACAAAAGTTAGTCATTTTCACCAACTAACATTGAGATCCCTCGAACGAAATTAGTGTCTTTATCTTTACTTCCCTTTTATTTTCAATAAAAGATAAGTAAAGAGGGGCAGCTGTCATACCCTAATATCATCTAGGGATGATCGTTTGCCAACATTTGGATTCTTGCCAGCCGAATAGAGCTGCTTAACACCAATTGACGCGTATTCTGTAAGGTTTTTCGATGTTTCGGAAGGAAATGTGCAAAATACTCAAAAAAAGGGCAAAAGGGTCACGTTTGGGGAATTTTTCAGCCCCTGAGCCAGCTAGATAACTTCATGATGAATTAATCAGCTCACCTGGGCGAGCTACCTTCATCCCAAATGCCTTGTTTTGCTATAAATAGGCGTGAAGGGAGGCTGAGATTGAGGTCCAGAAAGAAGAAGAAAGAAGAGAAAAAGAAGTTAAAATGCCCCCGAATCACGACTGCAAGTGATTTCTACATCATTCTTCATTGTTCTTTGATCGTTCTTTGTTCGGTTAGTCTTTTTTTAAGTTTTGAATTCACTCTATGGACCCTTAGGGGTCCTCTCTATTGTTTTGTGCATCTTCATCTCCTTCTTCGATCATCGATAATCGTTTTTCTTTTATAATGTAAGTTTTAATTGATCATTAGCGCCACAAGTTATCTTTAAAAAAAAGGGATTGAAGATTAATGAGCCAAAACCAAATAAGACCAACTCACAAACCTTTGTTTCATCAAAAAAATCAAGAGATCGTTCAAAGGTCCAACGCCTTAATGATTCTCTCCGCTTTTCAATAGTTTAAAACATCGTTTTGAGGTCCAACGCCTTAAATTACTTCTATTTGCAATTTAAATCAATCTTTCAAAAAAGATAAAATCAATGTAACACACAAAATTTCAGACTTGAAAAACTACGTAGGTCTGATTTCCTCATCGCACCCACCCGAGGATACATAGGAGCATGGGCAATACCCTTGTCGACCCCAAAAAAGTAAAAAAATATAAAAAAGGAAAAAGATAATAAACATAAAAAGGGAAAATACATAATTTTGAAGTCATGTTTTGCACACTCGATCAGAGGTTACCGTCCCTTATGACGGGCGCATGGGGTGCTAATACCTTCCCCGTGCATAAACAACTCCAGAACCCTCACTTTCAAAATCCGCAGACCTTCGTCTTTCTGGTTTTTCTAACGTTTTCCTGGAATAAATGTTGGTGGCGACTCCGCTCATTTTCTCCCTCGGAGGCAAATGCTTTTGGCCCATGATATTGGCCTTTTCGCACCCCTGCCGAAGGGTTGGTTGCGACAATGGAGAAGATGAATGTGCATATAATAATAAGGGTGACCCCTAAGGGTACATAGATCACATTCAATCCTCAAAAAGAAAACTAACCGATGGTCGGATGAAGAACACAGAACAAGAAACGAAGTAAGGGATGATCGCGGTTGCGATTCGGTAGTGCCTCGGCCTCCTTTCCTCTTCTTTCTTCTTCTTTTTTCTTTCTTCTCTCAATTTCCTCAACTTCTAAACCTTGGCCCCTTTAAAACACCCCTAGTATGCCTATTTATAGGCAAAGGGTCACTTTGGGGTAGTTGCAGCTCACCCAGGCGAGTTGGTTTCTTCATCATGAAGTTATTTGGTAGCCCAGGCGAGCTAGAGGCTAGCCTGGGCGAGCTAGAGGCTAGCCTGGGCGAGCTAGGGTCCAGGAAAACCAAGGAAAATACCCTTTTGCCCCCCTTTTTTTTGGTTTTTTTGCATTCTTGGTCAAAACAAGAGGACATTGAAGTCTTATAAAACGTAAAAAGGGAGGACATGGAAGTCCTATAGAGCTACAGACATTTGAAGTTTTTTTTTTCAAAGCATAGAAATAGAGGACGCTGAGTCCTAAGAAGCACAAAGACAAGGACATTGCATCCTATAAAAGATAGAAGACGGTGAAGTCTTATAAAGTGTAAAAGATAGAAGACATTGAAGTCTTGTAAATGTAAAAGACAAAAGACATTAAAGTCTTGTAAATGTAAATGAAGACATTGTAGTCTTTCAAAGCGTAAATGACTGAGGACATTGAAGTCTTTGAAATGTAAATGAAGACACTGTAGTCTTTTGAAACTGTAAATGACTGAAGACATTGAAGTCTTTGAAATGTAAATAAAGACATTGTAGTCTTTTGAAAGCGTAAATGACTAAAGACATTGAAGTCTTTGAAATGTAAATGAAGACATTGTAGTCTTTTGAAAGCATAAATGACTGAAGACATTGAAGTCTTTGAAATGTAAATGACAGAGGACTTTGAGTCC
This sequence comes from Glycine max, assembly GCF_000004515.6. Classification (NCBI taxonomy): domain Eukaryota; kingdom Viridiplantae; phylum Streptophyta; class Magnoliopsida; order Fabales; family Fabaceae; genus Glycine; species Glycine max. Next base: position 16,722,573 of record NC_038256.2, read on the forward strand.
TATGAAAGCATAAAGACAGAGGACTTTGAGTCCTATGAAAGATAAAGGCGAGGACTTTGAGTCATATGAAAGATAAAAGCGAGGACTTTGAGTCCTATGATAGATAAAAGTGAGGACTTTGAGTCTAGTGAAAGATAAAGGCGAGGACTTTGAGTCCTATCAAAGATAAAAGTGAGGAATTTGAGTCTAGTGAAAGATAAAAGCAAGGACTTTGAGTCCTATGAAAGATAAAGCATTGGACGTTGAGTCCTATGAAACAAGCCAATAAGCACTAGTACCAAAGGGCTCGACCTTATGAGAAAGCATGAGGTTGACTCTTTGAGAAGGCCTCTTATCCTAAAATTAAAAGATAGGACATTAGATTTGGGAAATTGGTATATAAAGGGAAATCTACGCACTTATAGCCTAATATGAACATGATTTTTGGGATGCAGGTGCATGCAACCTTCATCTTGAAATGCTAGTAATGCAATAGGTTTTGAATCATGAAAATTGTGTAATGCTCATGACATTCTTTCCTATTTTTTTGATTTTGATTTTGATTTGATTTTTTTTTCTTTTTTATATTTTTGTTGAGAACACAGATTGATTGTCTCTTTCTGAAAGACGTGATAACTCATGAGACCTCGTCCTATCTTTTTGCCAATCTCTTCAGGGCCTCCCTCAAAGTGTATGTTTTGTTTCATTTAGTCACTTGACAATTGATGCAATCCTACCCCCCAAGGGCATTGGATAGAAGAATCTAAGAAGATAAGGCTAGAGATGCAAGAGAAGGCCCTAGGGTTCTCATGAGTCTTAGGGTAGATTTCGGGCCCATGGGCTAAGTATGAACCTACTTATCTTTGTACATATTAGACATGATGTAGCTCCATGGGGAGCTTGTAGGCCTTGGATCTTCTTCATCAGTGGAGTCCTTTGCTTCTTGAAGATCATGGCAGCGGAATGGATAAGGAAGAAAGATAATAGAGGATGCCACTTCAAGGAAAAGATGAGTCAAGAAGAAGCTCACCACCATAGGAAGCCATGGATAAGAGCTTGAAGGTAGGAGAAGATGAGGGGAGGGAGAGGCAGAGAAGGGGCACAAAATTTTGTGCCTCAAATGAGGTCTGAACTTTGAAGTATAATTCTCAAATGATCAAAGTTGAAAAAATGCACACACATGGCCTCTATTTATAGCCTAAGTGTCACACAAAATTCGAGGGAAATTTGAATTTCTATTCAAATTTCACTTGAATTTGAAATTGAATTTGTGGAGCCAAATTTTGGAGCCAAAATTTCACTATTTATGATTAGTGAATTTTAGCTATGGTTCAGCCCACTAATCCAAGATCAAGTCCAAGATTCTCCACTAAGTGTGCTTAGGTGTCATGAGGCATGTAAAGCATGAAGGACATGCACAAAGTGTGACTATATGATGTGGCAATAGGGTGTAGCAAGCAAATGCTCACCTCCCCCTCTAAAATTTAATTGTATTGGGATTCTCCCAATTCAATTAAATTTATTTCCCAACACACACATCAAATATTCACTTAATGCATGTGAAATTACAAAACTACCCCTAATACAAAAACTAGTCTAGGTGCCCTAAAATACAAGAGCTGAAAAATCCTACATTTCTAGGGTACCCTACCTACATTATGGAGCCCTAAATACAAGGCCCAAAAATAATGAAACCTTAATCTAATATTTACAAAGATAAGTGGGCTCATACTTAGCCTATGGGCCGAAAATCTACCCTAAGGCTCATGTGAACCCTAGGGCCTTCTCTTGCATCTCTGGCCCAATCTTCTTGGAGTCTTCTGTCCAACACCTTAAGGCTCATGAGAACCCTAGGCAATGGATCCATTTGACATTTAATCAATCAACCAAAATATTGATCCTAGGGTTTTCCCCTTTCTTTTTAAAAACTTCGATTATTCTGTACAGTAAGAAAACATAAGGCTTTGGGATCAATCGTGTGCCCCATTGAAGGATGGCAATGGATTGTCACACTTTGGTATGTGACCAAGTGAAGCTTTCCTGATTTAAGATCGTAGAGTGATGCCAAGGGTCTGTCAATCCCACTGAAACTTGATCACATGGGCTGATCCCAAAAGCATTTATACAACAAAGGTCACCCTTGGATTCAAAAGGAATCCTAAGGAGTCTGCATAAGCGACTAACATCAAATGTACCCTATTATCACAATTGTCTTTGGGCATTTTCCAGGAGCTTCTGGTCGAATGCATTTTCTTCTCAAATGTGCAAGTGTGAAACCTATGGATTCTCTTATATATATATATATATATATATATATATATATATATATATATATATATATATCAACAATCACAAGCGTGTATGGGTTCCATTCTAGAATCCAAACTTAAAAGCAAAATTAGTCATTCCTTGATCTACATGGGCTTTATTGGGCTTGTACCGTGGTCAGGGGTAAGAGGGCTATGAAAGAAAGGATCAGAGAGGCTCAAAGAGTGTTTAAGGGTTACATTGAGTAAGAACCTTAAGAGTCTTGCTTGTACTTTTTGGGTTGGAATCCTTATTGCACTTTTGTGCCTTCCTTGTAAAATCTAGAGATCTTTTGTCTCTCTTTTTCTTCCCTCGCCTTTGGCAGATTTTATTTTCTTTTTCTTTTCATTGTTGCCCAACTTCATGGATGTGTTGTTTGCATTGCTCTTCCCACTGATTTAGCGGTGGTTCCTACTCAGGGTTTCTATTTTGTTTTTTGTGTTGCTTTTAGAAAACAAATATGCTTCGGCTCGGAGGGGGTCACATGAATGTTTGTACTTCTTATTTTTTATTTGAAACACAACCAATCAAATGTTTTTTTAACTTTTTACTTTACTCGTCGTTTACGGCACCCTTACCAAATGTGGAGAATGAGCAATTTCTGATTAAACAGACTTGGAGATCAACTCAGGAGCGCAGGTCACTTGAGCAAACAAACTAGTGGCTTATATTCACATTCCAGTGAAAGTTAAATCACCAAAGATATAATTGTGAGAGAATGAGAGACAAGGACATCAAATTTATCCATATTATTAGCATTGTGATTGTTGTTTATAGTAATGGCATAAACCTAAAAATTCTAATGAGTCGTTGGAGACATCTTACAACAACCTACAAATTGCCCCAAGCATAATATATATTATCGCTTGACGACATCATAATTCACGAGAGATTCTCCCCTCCAATCTCAGCCAGCCTGCATCAATCAGACTTTGCACCTTATGTTTTATGGTCATACAATGCTCAATGGAATGCCCCGAAACTCTTCCATGATAAGAAAATGTTGCATTTGAGTTGTATCCTTGGGAGAATGGAGGTTGAGGAACCTTTGTTGGGATTATGGCTACCATTGCATTATTGAGTCGATATGGGAGTAAGTTAGCATACGACACTGGAATTGGGCTGAATTCTACAGGCTTCTTTTCTGGAAAATTCCTTCCCTGGTTGGTGTTTTAGTTCGTGTTAAGGGTGGTGTTCGGTATCGGATGTGCAACAGGTGGGTTTTGTGGCTAATTTAGGGGTGGCCTTTGTGGATGATTGGGTGTTCTTAGCTGATAGGGTGGTGGGTAATGAGAAGGGCTGATATTGGCTGAGTATTGATATTGTTGAGCTGGTGGGAAATTTGGCCATGTAGGAACGGCAGTCACAACATGGGTTCCTCCCTCCTTCTTATTCTCTCCATTTTCCCTGGGCTTCCTATTCATCAAAGCAGGATAATCAAATTTGCCTCGTCTCAGACCCACTTTGATCCTTTCGCCGGTGATGAGGACATGACCAAGAGCAAGGGCAAGGATCCACTTGAAGGACTTGGAGGACCTATGACAAGGGCTAGAGCAAGGAAAGCCAAGGAAGCTCTTCAACAAGTGTTGTCCATACTATTTGAATACAAGCCCAAGTTTCAAGGAGAAAATTCCAAGGTTGTGAGTTGTATCATGGCCCAAATGAAGGAGGACTAAATGGCACCACTTTGTCTCAATTTTCGAGTGTTCAGTTTGTCTAAATAATGGCCCAATCCTTGTAAAGTTGGCTGACCAAAAATATGTTTTGAGTTAATCAACTAAAAGGGCTTTAGTTTGGTTTAGTTCAAGTTGTAATAAGGGCCCAATTGGTAACCTAGGCATCAGCCTTTTGGGAGACCAAATGGTGGCTGGCTTGATGGCTGTTGGGGGTGACTTTTGGTTGCCACAATTTCAGTTACACTCAGCCATTAAGTTCTTTTAATTCCCTATGTTAGTGGCATTAAGTTCTTTTAATTCTAGGTTAGTGGATCATTACTAAAATCTGATGTAAAGCTTCTATATAAGCTGAACCATTTTATCAATAAACACAAGTTGAGTTTTATTCAGAAAAATTAGAGTTTATCTCTTTTATCTTAGTGAGAGTGATTCTCCTAAGTTCTTGAGTAATTCAAGAACACCCTGGCTATATCAAAGGTCTTTCACATCCTTTGTGTGTTGCCCTCGCCGGAAAGAGTGCTTCTTTCCTTCCACCATTTCATCTTCAACCTTGTTCTTTCAAACCACAATTCCAGAAAATCCAATTCTGCCAGAATTATCTCGTGACCATAACTCTCGTTTTACTCATTCAAATTAAGTGATTCTTGATCCTAAATTGAAATTCAAGACGAGAGCTTTCACCTCATTTTGGAATCACCTCATTTGGAGCCCTGTATCTTGAGTTATAGCGATTTCTATATTTCTGTCCAGTCACCACTTAACCTACGTTTTTACCATCTCATTCATCCATTTTATGTTAAGATTCACCTTATTAAGTCCCAGGAAATTAGCCACTGCCCAACCCTTGAATCTTGCCAATTTCCCATCCTTTTCTTAATCAATTTTCTGAATTTTCCAACAAGGTTTAATCCTAGACGATCCTAAGTCAGCCCTTGTGCCATGAGGGTTCATATCAGCCGGCGAAAACTAAATCGACAAAGCTTGAAGGCATGTAACCCACCATCTTCTCATAGTAGAACACCGATAACATGTCTACTATCATTGTTATCATCTCCTTCTCCATCATTGGGGGCGCTACTTGAGCTGCCAGATCCCTCCACCTTTGGGTGTATTCTTTGAAAGATTCATGCTCTCTCTTACACATGCTCTATAGTTGCATTCTATTCGGAGCCATATCATAATTGTACTGATACTGCCTAATGAAGGCAACCATTAGGTCTTTCCAGGAATGGACCCGGGAAGACTCCAGATTGGTGTACCAGGTGACAGCTGCCCCAGTAAGACTTTCCTGGAAGAAATGCATCAACAATTTTTCATCTTTTGTGTATGCCCACATTTTCCTGCAATACATCTTCAAGTGATTCTTGAGGAAAGTAGTCCCCTTGTACTTATCAAAGTCAGGCACCTGGAACTTCGAAGGAATGACCATGTCGGGCACTAGGCACAACTCTGCCATGTCAGCAAAGGCATAATCTTTGCCTCCTTTAATGACCCTCAGCCTTTCTTCTATATGATCAAATTTTTCCCTTTCCACCATGGCAAGAGGCAGTCTTTCCACCGCAAAATGTAAGGGTTGTGGTTGTGGGAAATATTGAGGGCCCCCCAAAGTGTTTGGCAAGGGTATGCCACCAAACGCCTGCCCCTTAGTGGCATATCCGAGGCAAGGCTCAAAGTCAGCTAGAGTGTGGTCTCGAGGTACTTCATGTGTCTCCCCCATGGGTTGAGGGACCTGTGCATGACCAGATTGGGGTTGTTGGATCTCAATGGGTATAGGTGCGGAGTTGTCGACATTCTCATCAAGAGCGTGTACAACATTGGGTGGCGTATAGTTAGGAGGCAAGCCATAAACTGATTGATTTCTAATAAATTATGTTTTGAAGCTTTTGATACTTTGAAACATAAATTGATTTCTGCACCCATAAACTGCTCCGAATTGGACCCTAGATTTTGAAATAATGTGTGATGCAAGTGATTATGCAGTAGGGGCAGTTCTGGGTCAAAGGAAAAATAAAAATTTTCATGTCATACACTATGCAAGCAAGGTTTTAAATGAAGCTCAAATTCATTATGCCACAACTGAGAAAGAATTGCTTGCAATAGTATATGCTTTGGAAAAATTTAGATCTTATTTGATAGGATCTACAATTGTGGTTTTTACTGATCATGCAACTATAAGATATCTGTTGGTTAAAGCTGATTCTAAACCCCAACTTATCTGTTGGATTCTATTGTTGTAGGAATTTGATTTGGATATCACGGATAAAAAAAGGAAGTAAAAATCATGTAGCTGATCTATCTAGGCTGACAGTTAATGAAGTGACCACGCAAAGACCAGAGATTCAAGAAGAGTTTCCTGGCAAAAAGCTATTTAACATTTCTATAAGGCCATGGTTTGCTGAGATGGCTAATTTTAAAGTAGCTGGTGCACTCCCTAATGATCTAACCTAGCACCAAAAGAAGAAGTTTTTTAGGGATGCAAAACATTTTGTGTAGGATGATCCTTATGTATTTAAAATTGGAGCAGACAATCTCCTAAGGAGGTGTGTACATCAGGGGGAGGCAAGAATCAAACACTACTTAGGTGGAGATTTCGATAGGCTAACCCTTATTGTCTAGCCGCAAGAGGTTTCAACCACAACAAGGAAGTCTAGCTTAAAAGACGCTAAAGAAGCGCTCCTGAGAGGCAACCTAGTATTTCTGAACTCTATTTTTAATTTTTTTCTACTGATTTCATATTTATGTCATTTAAATATTTGTTTGTTTATTTTTCTTCTTTTTAAATTTTTAGGATTATAATTTTATTTACAAGAGCTTATTTTATTAAAGAAAAGGGCATTAACTCGACGGGCGAGTGTACGTCTGTGAAAAAAATAAAAGGAGGTGAAATCAGATTTCACCCCACCCTTTTACATTTCAAAAACTCTCTTCCTCTTGAGCACAACGGCTACACCTTCTTCTCCCACAAATTCATACAAGCTAGCTTTTTTTCTTGAATTTCTGCATTTCACTCATATCAATTCATCTCATTCAGGTAAGGAAAATGCTTCTATCTAATGCATTCTGGATAAGCACTCCAAAGTATGGGGCCAATGGATTCCTTATAACATAGATGCTATCAACCAATTTTAAGGGAATCCGTTGATCCTGGAATAGGGGCAATGATGTGAATACACTGCAAGGAGAGGTTAGACTATAGGATTTGATGAATAGGCTATAGGTCAGATACTTCACTTCCTAGGGCATGATTTTGTACGGAGTATGGCAGGGAAGCGATTGCGAATAATACACACCAACATGACTACTCTGACTCAAATCTGGATGACCTTCCATTTGACCATAACTCTGATCTTACCCTACCTAAATGTCAGTTGGTTTAGAGATTATGCAGTAGATCAGTGTTCATGTGGCTCAACTCATTTCAGATGTTATTCATCAGTTTGTTGGTATCGAACCTCCTAGGCACCCAGTAGACCCAGAAAAATCCAACATGGCATTGGGTTTTCCTGCTTTAGTTATAGGTCTCTGCCAGTTCTATGGCGAGCCGGTCACACCAACAAAACACATTCGACCTCCCATTAACAGATCACTCATCGACAAATATTGCATGCCAAGGAAGGTACAACAACCAGAGAAAGTTCAACAACCTCAACCACCAGCATATGCCCCACCACCACCTCCACAAAAGCCTCCATCCTTGGAGTCTATCTCAACACACTTGTAGAGGATGGAGCTCTAGATACACACGTACATGCATCATTTGGCTTACCAGCAAGCAGCAAATCATAGGGTCCAGTTATAGTTGAATGACAACTTCTACCACTACACACAGCACCAGCATCGCCAAGACCCTAATCTTAACCCTTGGCCTACTCCCGAGTAGTTTAGAGCCATTGTTGCATTGCCTAGAGATAGGCCCATTTTTCATGAGGAGACGAGTCCTGCAAATGCTCAAGAAGCTGCCCAAGGAGATAGAGAAAGATGAAGACATGGCAAATCATGTTGATTATTTTATGGGAGGAAATGGATCTTCCCAGCCATGATCTTCAAAAGTTTGTGACTTTTCTTTATTTTCATTTATCGCTTTCATTACCTTATTTACTGTTTTGGGATTTTTGTTTAGAAACTTGCACTTGTTTATTTTGACTAATTTACGTGTGGTTTGATATTATGTTAGTATAGTTATAGATTATAACTCTTTTTGGGACTTAAACATAAATTTTTTTCTTGAACATAACATGCTTTGGAAAGAATCAAAAAACCAGTATTTTTTAAACTTATTTTTGGATCAGAACACAACAAAAAGATTTTTTTGGAAAACATTGAGAATAAAAACAATGGGCTTTCCCAAATACCAAATGAATTCAGATGTTTTTGCATGGACTTGATAAAAGAACAATTTTTGAAACACTGATTTGATTTGAATATGGAAATGGCCTTAAGCTTTAGTGACTGTGTGCAATCACAAAGTTTACAATGAGTGTCCTCATTGATATGTTCTATAGTCGATTTTGCATAAATTTCTAATTGTCATAAACATATGATTCATGGATATGATTTAGGCTTTCTTTCTTTACATTTTAAGCCACTGGACAAAAAGCTATCCCAATGTATATTATTTTACCATTTGGAAGCCCTTTGAGCCAAACACTTTGTCATACACTAATTTCGTCCGGAGACCATTGTATGGTGGATGCATCCTTCGCTTGACCGCCTTGAGGTACTTAACACCCATCGTTAGGTAATCCGTGAAGTTCCGCAATGTTCCGAAAGTCGAAAGGAAGCATTGTTGCACAATCCATAAAGTTCTGCAACATTTTGGAAATCAAAACAAGCATTGTTGCATAATCCGTAAAGTCCCACAACATTCCGGAAGGAAAAACAAGCATCGTTGTGTAATCCGTAAAGTTCCGCAATGTTTCGGAAAGAAATAAGTAAAAAAAAAACACAAAAGGGGGTGTATTTAGTAAAATTGGGGTGCAAATAGAAATTATCAAATGGCTTCCGGGGCTTCTGGGACTTCCGTAATGCTTTCGTAAAATTTCCGAAAACCTTGGGCAAGCATATTTCACTTCATATTGCTGAAATGGCAGAGGAAAAAGAAGAAAATCAAGTCCTATATGCTTCCGTAAGGCTTCCGCAACTTTTCCATAAATTACGAAAGAGGGGTGAACTTATCAAGATGGGAGTACAAATAGCAATTTTCAAATTTTCGAATTTGGGCCTTCCAGAACATTTTGGAAACTGGTTTCTTAAGGAGGAAGCAACCTAACTTGCCTGGGCGAGCTGGGCAGCAACCTCCTCCCCCCTTTTCCTATAAATAGGCAAACGAAGGTTGTTCCAAATATCCCTAACCCCCTTGGCTATGCATTTCAGTTGTTTGGGGTGAAAAAATTTGTTTCCGTGAAGAAAATCCAAGTCGAGGTGCTTCCATAGCGCTTCGGAGACATTTCTGTGAGCAAATTTGTGAAGGTTTTCCATCGTTCTTCATTCGTTCTTTGTTCGTTCTTTGTTCTTCAACCGGTAAGTTTTCAAATCCGAGACTTTCAATTCATTTATTGTTTTGTTAGCTTTCATCTTCATTTCGTTCATTTTCGGTTTTCTTTTCTTCCGCTTTTAACGAGTTTTAACCGATCGTTTAACCCATTATCTCGCCTAATAAATGATAAAATGAATTTCAACCGATCATTTGTGTTGTAATCTCGTTTAATCACTGTTAAAACAAAATCTAACTAATCGTTCATGTTGTAACTACGGTTAAACCAAAAAAAGGAAAAATAATAATAAAATAATGAAAATATCTTGAAAAATAATAATAAAATAATCAAAATATCTTTGAATAAAATAATCAAAAAAATCAATCGGACGTTTTTCTTTGGAAGTTTCCTTGAATGAATTGACTAATAACCAAAGTGAAACTAAAGCTAAAATCAACTCACAAATCAAGCTTCATCCGCAAAAGTCACTCAAAACCGTTTTAAGGTCCAACGCCTTAAACGATCCTCTTTGCTTTTATCGGTTAACATGGACCGTTCAAAAGCATAAAATCAACACATAACTTTACCGCTTTTGCAAGAACTACGTAGGTCTGAGTTCCTCATCGCAATTGAGGATACGTAGGAGCAAAAGCCCCGCTTTTGTCGACCACCCCAAGAGATCGTTAATGGTCCAACGCCTTAACGTTTCTCTCCTTTCAAAAACAAGAGATCGTTAATGGTCCAACGCCTTAACGTTTTTCTCCTTTCTAAAAAACAAGAGGTCGTTAATGGTCTAACGCCTTAACGTTTCTCTCCTTTCAAAATCAAAAGATCGTTTAGTGGTCCAACGCCTTAAATGACCTTTGTTCGGTTAAAATTGATCTTGCGGAAAAAGATCAAAACAACTTAACCAACGTTTAGTTCTGAAAGAACTACGTAGGTCTGATTTCCTCATCGCAATTGAGGATACGTAGGAGCGAGGGAAACACCCTTGTCAACCACAGCAAAATTAAAAACATAAAAAGCATAAAAACACAAAAAGACAAAGCTTGATTAAGCTTGCTTAAGGCGTTGGACCTTAAAACGGTTTTTAGTGATTTTTGCAGACAAAGCTTGATTTGCGAGTTGATTTTAGCTTTAGTTTCACTTAGGTAATTAGTCAATTCATTCAAGGAAACTTCCAAAGACAAACGTCCGATTGATTTTTTTGATTATTTTATTCAAAGATATTTTGATTATTTTATTATTATTTTTTAAGATATTTTGATTATTTTATTATTATTTATGGAAAAGTTACGAAAGCTTGCGGAAGCATATATGACTTCATTTTCTTCTTTTTCCTCTTCCCTTTCAGCACTATCAAGTGAAATATGCTTACCCAAGGTTTTCGGAAATTTTACGGAAGCATTACGGAAGTCCCGGAAGCCCGAGAAGCCATTTTTTAACAAAACAGGGGAGGTGGTTGCTGCGCAGGTCGCCCAGGAAAGCTAGGTTGCTTCCACCTTAAGCAAGGAAATGCCTAGATTCCTATAGAAGGGCCCAGATTTGATAATTGCTATTTGCACATCCCATTTTACTAAATACACCCCTTTTGTGTTTTTTTTACTGATTTCTTTCCGAAACGTTGCGGAACTTTACGAATTACGCAATGATGCTTGTTTTTCCTTCCGGAATGTTGTGGGACTTTACAAATTACGCAACAATGCCCTTTTTGACTTCCGGAATATTGTGGAACTTTACGGATTGTGCAACAATGCTTCCTTTCGACTTCCGGAATATTGCGGAACTTCACGGATTACCTAATAATGGGTGTTAAGTACCTCGAGGCGGTCAAGCGAAGGTTGCATGCCACCAAACAATGGTCCCCGGACGCAATTAGGGTATGACAGTTGCCCCTCTTTACTTATCTTTTATTGGAGATAAAAGCGAAGTAAAGATAAGACACTAATTTCGTTCGAGCGGAACATCATTTGGCCGGTTAATATCCCGACCAGTGGAACCTGTCATTCAAAAAGAAAGAAAAGGCATCAGAAGCGTCAACAAAACTTCAGTGTCTTGAAAGCGATAAAGTGGGACAACCACGACACTTCCCCACGCCGTCGAAGTTGATCGCCCCCCGCCTAGTAGAGAAGAATCTTGTGCGTCGTCAGGCTTGCATGTCTCTGGACGACTAGAGTAAAAACCTACAAAAATTTTGAAAATAATCAGAATCAGACGACCAACATCATCCTGATACCGTTGAATTCGTTCGCCTCGGTTGACGAAAGGTGCGAATGACCATAAGGTACCCCCGCATGTCACCTGACCCCATGGGTCAGGATGAGAAAAGATGCAGAAGACGATGTTAGTCTCTGCGTGTCAACGGGCTTGTTTGCCCCTGGTTGACGAAAGGTGCGGATAACCATATGGTACCCTTGCATTCACCTGACTCCATGGGTCAGGATGACAAAAGGTGCAGAAGACGATGTTAGTTTCTACACGTCAATGGGCTTGTTTGCCCCTGGTTGACGAAAGGTGCGGATAACCATACAGTACACCCGCATGTCACCTGACTCCATGGGTCAGGATCACAAAAGGTACAGAAGACGATGTTAGTCTCTGCGCGTCAACGGGCTCGTTTGCCCCTGGTTGACAAAAGGTGTGGATAACCATACGGTACCCCCGCATGTCACCTGACTTCATGGGTCAGGATGACAGAAATCGTTTGTACGGATAACTGCTTGGGTATCTCCGCACGTCACCTGACTTCACGGGTCAGGATGACAAAAACCGTTTGTACAGATAACCGCTTGGGTATCTCTGTACGTCACCTGACTTCACGGGTCAGGATGACAGAAAGCACAGAAGATGAAATAAATCTCCGTTTGTCAATGGGTTCCTTGGCCCCGATTGACAAAGGGTGCAGAAGACGACATTAGTCTTTGCATGCTACTGGACTTTGAGTCTGACGGATAGCGAAAGAGTATTTATACGGATAACAAATTGGGTATCTCTGCCTGCCACCTAACTTCAAGGGTTAGGATCAACATAAATTGTTTGTGCGGATAATCACTTGTGTATCTCCGCATGTCACCTAACTTCATGGGTCAAGATGACAGAAACCGTTTGTACGGATAATCGCTTGGGTATCTCCGTACATCACCTGACTTCACGGGTCAGGATGACAGAAAGCGCAGAAGACGACGTAAATCTCCACGTGTCAACAGGTTCGTTGGCCCCGATTGACAAAGGGTACAGATGACAACGTTAGTCTCTGCATGCTACCAGACTCTGAGTCTGACAGATAGTGAAAAAGTGTTTATACAGATAACCACTTGGGTATCTCCGCCTGCCACCTAACTTAACGGGTTAGGATTAATAGAAATCGTTTGTGCAGATAATCACTTGTGTATCTCTGCACCACACCTGACTTCACGGGTCACGATAACAAAAGGTGGGGTGGTCGAAAAAAGCGGGGCTTTTGCTCCTACGTATCCTCAATTTGTGATAAGGAACTCGGACCTACGTAATTCTTGCTTGTGTGATGGGTGAGACTAAAATAGTCTCCACTGGAAGATGCTGACATCTCCGGAAAGGGTGCAGATGACCACGTTGGTGTCTGCTTGTCAATCGAACTTGGGGTCTCCGAATGACAAGGTGCGGATAATCGGAAGGTATTTCTGCATGCTACTAGACTCTTGGGTCATGATAGCAAAAGGTGGGGTGGTCGATAAAAGTGGGGCTTTTGCTCCTACGTATCCTCAATTTGTGATAAGGAACTCAGACCTACGTAGCTCTCGCTTTTGTGATGTGCGAGACTAAAATTGTGTCTACCGGGAGACGCTGGCATCTCCGGAAAGGGTGCAGATGACCACATTCGCCTCTGCTTGTCAATCGAACTTGGGGTCTCTGAATGATGAGATACGAATAACTGGAAGGTGTTTCCACATGCTACCAGACTCTTGGGTAATGATAGCAAAAGGTGGGGTGGTCGACAAAAGCGAGGCTTTTGCTCTTACGTATCCTCCATTTGTGATGAGGAACTCAGACCTACGTAGTTCTTTCTTTTGTGATGTGCGAGACTAAAATAGTCTCTATCGGGAGACGCTGACATCTCCAGGAAGGGTGCAGATGACCACATTCGCCTTTGCTTGTCAATCAAACTTGGGGTCTTTGAATGACGAGGTGCGGATAATCGGAAGGTGTTTCCGCATGCTACCAGTCTCTTGGGTCATGATAGCAAAAGGTGGGGTGGTCGACAAAAGTGAGGCTTTTGCTCCTACGTATCCTCCATTTGTGATGAGGAACTCAGACCTACATAGTTCTTTCTTTTGTGATGTGCGAGACTATAATAGTCTCTACCGGGAGACGCTGACATCTCCGGAAAGGGTGCAGATGACCACATTGGCCTCTGCTTTTTAATCGAACTTGGGGTCTCCGAATGACGAGGTGCGGATAACCGAAAGGTGTTTCCACATGCTACCAGACTCTTGGGTCATGATAGCAAAAAGTGGGGTGGTCGACAAAAGCGAGGCTCTTGCTCCTACGTATCCTCCATTTGTGATGAGAAATTCAGACCTACATAGTTCTTTCAAAAGCGAGACTAAAATAGTCTCGGGGTTCTCTCACTAAAATGCGAACATGCTTTACTAAAGAAACAAAACCTCCAACTAATCAGAGCAACATGTAATTTATGGTGAAAAACAATGTGTCTATTGGGGAAGGATAGCATGCTGATAAAATTTTCTCATAACCACAAATGAGATTTCAGATGTTAGCGTTTCGTTTCTAAATGACCATTTAGAGGAAACACTAGGTCCAAAAAAAAAATAGAAGAAAATCACTCGAAGTGTATCAATCTCACACTGGTAAGTATTTTATCCTAATTCCGAACCATAGACATGTCATGACTTAATTTTGCAAATCATTTCCTATCAAATCAAAGATTACATGCGTGATCATGGATCAATAGGACTTTTTTAGGAATGGTGTTTTGGTGAGGACATTGGCTCTGAGTGTTTGGGCCTTTTCCTTTTCTGTTTTTGTTTAGTGCAGGGCGAGAAAGTCGCTAGCACACAGAATTTTGGTTGGCAATCAAAGGGAGGGGACCACTTCAAGTCGTGGTTTTCTTTCTTTTCTTCTTTACTTGTGACAATTCTGTATTGTTCAGATATTTTCTAGTCCAAAGACTCTTCTGTATAATTCTTTCATTGTCTTTGATCGGGAATTTTCTTCTTTTGCTTTCCTCTGATCTTTGATCGGGAACTTTCTCTTCTTTTTTTTTTCTGCTGAGGGCAAGGATGGACATTCTCATCCTGGGTCAAGGTTTATGGTGAGTTGGGATTTTGGCTCAAGGCTTGTAGAACGGCTGGACATGATATATGTCGGGGTGTTGGTTTGGCCAGCAACTCAGGGACTAAGGGGATGTCCCACATTATTTCCATGACACACATGCAACAATGATGATTTGGAAATTTTATGCAAAACTGGTCCTGCACGCACCCATGTGGACACTCAAGCATCAAGTTTTTATGGTCATGTGACACTAGGGTTCAGGATTCATTTTTCCTATTAAGTCAACCCAGTGTTTCCAAAACATGTTCTTTTATCAATTCATGCATTCATCCGAGTCCATTTTCGGTGTTCGGGAAAATTTTCACAGCATTCACCCTTCAGGTGTATACACAATTTTTCAACAAAACCCTTTATTTTGATCGGTGACTCTTTTCCAAAGAAAAGCTGGAAGTTAATTCTTTTCAAAAGAGTGCTGGCTTTTTCAGCCGAAAGATATATTTTTTGTTCTTGTTTGTTTTTGTTTTTTTTTCATGAGGTATTTTGCTACCTAAACATATGTATATTTTTGTGAATTTTCACGCTTCCTTTTTTTGTTTTTGTTTTGCAGAGGAAAATGCAAGGATCATGCATGAGCAAACATGAAAACAAAAGGTATGCAGTTTGTAGAACAAAAAGTATGTTGAACACATATGCATGATGATGCAATGACTCATGCAAAATGTGATGCTGGAATATGATAACAGACAAATGCAGGAACGATATTTTCATTATGATGCCATGGAGAGATGCTTATGCGATGCATGATATGAATGCATTTACAGACACGAGAACCCGAAAAATCATCTCTTCTTACTTGCACATTTGGGGGTGCAATGCCCCATGTGTGTAGTTAAGAAGGTGATATGGATCTTCTGGCTTCCCATGACAAAAGACGAGACCAACATACATCGCGTGTGTGACGACATGATGCAGACGACGGGGACGTACATAGTATGGAAATATCCACAAATAATCATACAGCAAAGGCGTACATGACATTTAGGTTATATGCATGGCAGTGTTTAAAAGGCACACAGTGTGTTCGCTTCGTGCCCGTAATTTAGGGACCTAAACGGGAGGAACTAAAAGGCTTTTAGTGATAATTCCCAAGGTGGTCATATCTCTCTTGATGGTTTCTAGAGGTATCATCCCCTTCGAAAAACATATTGCGGTAGTAGGGACTACCAACAACAATATGTTATCAAAGAAAAAAACTCTAGATGAGGGTTCACTGTTATCAAGCAAGTCGAAGACCCAGCATGACCACATATTCACCTCCACTCCTTATGTTCCCATGGACTCGGATATAGGGCCCTTTTTCAACTCACCGTGTGCACAAATAGTGTTGGTGTTTGTGTGCATCAAATGAATAAATATGTATCTTATGCATACATTTCAAAAACACACCAAAAGCATCAAAGAGTTATATACAAGAATGTAAGACAAATAAAAAGGAAACCGACAAAAGAGGAAGTCATCATATTGCACGAGATTAGAAGGCCTAACTCTCTAAAAACGGTCCCCAATGGAGTCGCCAACTATCACAACCTACCTTTCGGCGGGAGGGCGACGCGAGGGCTCACGGGTGCGTCTTCCATGAAAGGAAAATGCGCGGAGTCACCACCATCGTTTATTTGAGGAAAACGTCGAAAAAACCGAAAAGGTGTGGTCTACAAACTTTAAGTGTGAAAGGCAAAATAATAATAAAATAATCAAAATATCTTGAAAAATAATAATAAAATAATCAAAATATCTTTGAATAAAATAATCAAAAAAATCAATCGGACGTTTTCCTTTGGAAGTTTCCTTGAATGAATTGCTTAATAACCAAAGTGAAACTAAGGCTAAAATCAACTCACAAATCAAGCTTCGTCCGCAAAAGTCACTCAAAACTGTTTTAAGGTCCAACGCCTTAAACGGTCCTCTTTGCTTTTATTGGTTAACATGGACCGTTCAAAAGCATAAAATCAACACATAACTTTACCGCTTTTGCAAGAACTACGTAGGTCTGAGTTCCTCATCGCAATTGAGGATACGTAGGAGCAAAAGGCCCGCTTTTGTCGACCACCCCAAGAGATCGTTAATGGTCCAACGCCTTAACGTTTCTCTCCTTTCAAAAACAAGATATCGTTAATGGTCCAATGCTTTAACGTTTTTCTCCTTTAAAAAAAACAAGAGATCGTTAATGGTCTAATGCCTTAATGTTTCTCTCCTTTCAAAATCAAAAGATCATTTAATGGTCCAATGCCTTAAATGACCTTTGTTCGGTTAAAATTGATCTTACAGAAAAAGATCAAAACAACTTAACCAACGTTTAGTTCTGAAAGAACTACGTAGGTCTAATTTTCTCATCGCAATTGAGGATACGTAGGAGCGAGGGAAACACCCTTGTCGACCACACCAAAATTAAAAACATAAAAAGCCTAAAAACTCAAAAAGACATAAAAAGGGAAAATAAAACATTTTGAAGTCATATTTGCACACTTGATTAAAGGTTGTCGTCCCTTGTGACGGACGCGTGGGGTGCTAATACCTTCTCCGTGCATTAAAAAAACTCCCGAACCTTTCACACTTAAAGTTTGTAGACCACACCTTTCTGGGTTTTCTGACGTATTCCTCGAATAAACATTGGTGGCGACTCCGCACATTTTCCTCCCATGGAAGACGCACCCATGAGCCCTCGCGTCGCCCTCCCGTCAAAGGGTAGGTTGTGATAGTTGGCGACTCCACTAGGGACTGTTTTTAGAGAGTTAGGCCTTCTAATCTCGTCGCAATATCATGACTTCCTCTTTTGTTGGTTTCCTTTTATTTCTCTTACGTTCTTGTATATAACTCTTTAATGCTTTTAGTGTGTTTTTTGAAATGTATGCATGAGATAGATATTTATTCATTTGATGCACACAAACACCAACACTATTTGTACACACGGTGAGTTGAACAGGGGCCCTATACCCAGGTCCATGGGAACATAAGGAGTGGAGGTGAATCTGTGGTCATGCTGGGTCTTCGACTTGCTTGATAACAGTGAACCCTCATCTAGAGTTTTTCTCTTTGATAGCATGTTGTTGCTGGTAGTCCCTACTGCCGCAATATGTTTTTTTGAAGGGGATGATACCTCTAGAAACCATCAAGAGAGATATGACCACCTTGGGAATTATCACTAAAAGCCTTTTAGTTCCTCCCGTTTAGGTCCCTAAAATAGGGGCACGAAGAGAACACACTGCGTGCCTTTTAAACACTGCCATGCATATAACCTAAATGTCATGTACGCCTTTGCTGTATGATTATTTGTGGATATTTCCATAATGTGTACGTCCCCGTGTTGTGCTATTGCGCGCCTGCATCATGTCATCACACACGCGTTGTATTTGGTCTCGTCTTTTGTCATGGGAAGCCGGAAGATCCATATCACCTTCTTAACTACACACATGGGGCACTGCACCCCCAAATGTGCAAGTAAGAAGAGATGATTTTCCGGGCTCTCGTGTCCTTAAATGCATTCATATCATGCATCGCATAAGCATCTCTTCATGTCATCATAATGAACATATCGTTCCTGCATTTGTCCGTTATCATATTCCAGCATAACATTTTGCATGAGTCATTGCATCATCATGCATATGCGTTCAACATACTTTTTCTACAAACTGCATACCTTTTGTTTTCATGTTTGCTCATGCATGATCCTTGCATTTTCCTCTGCAAAACAAAAACAAAAAAAGGAAGCGTGAAAATTCACACTGCATTCTTAGTTGCATGTGTTAGGTACCATGAGCCAACCATGTTGGAACCATAAACCCATTTCTCAAAAAAAAAAAAACAAAACAAAATGATTGAGCATGGTACCTAATGCATGGTTAACTAAGAAAATATGTTTCTTCGGGCATCTCAATTTCATTTTCCATGCATAGCATACGTATTGTCGAGTCTTTCATCTCTATGAAATGTTGTCGAAGTATTGGCGATCAAAATTGCCATTCCTTGGGTTATGGGGTTGAACCAAGCTCATGCTTTTACGAAAAGGTTCATCAAGTCAAGTTGAAGCATGGAAGTAACCATCTTGCAAAAATTGGGGCAAAAGATGGATCGAGTTACATCGTTGCTTCGTCTACTACCAAACACATTTAGGAGATGTCCTTGTTACTTCCAGTTTCACCTTGACAAAGATGTCATGGACTATGTTGAAAATCTAAATTGATTCAACCCCATGTCTTGCATAAAATTCGCAATACTTCAACTGTGCATCATTCGCATACATCCATGCTTTTCATTGGTTGCATTGCTCATTGCATTCTTTCCTTGAAAAAAAATGAACTTAATCATTGTTATCAAAAAGAAAAGAACAAGCTTTACGGCGCCCTTACCGAACCCATGCTAGAGCTAGAGTAATGGGTGAAGTAGAGGAGGTGCAAGAGCAAATGAAGGCCGACATGGAGACCATGAAAGAGCAAATGGCCACAATGATGGAGGCCATGATGAGCATGAAGAAGATAATGGAAGCCAATGCGGTTGCAGTTGCCGCTACCATCAATGTTGCTAAGGCGAACCCGATGCCCCCATCTAGCCTTAACCAAATGAATCATCGAACCTTAGCTATGGTAGGCAAAGATTTGGGAAGTACGAGCGGCCCCTATTACATGCAAATTCAAAACAAGCACGCATTCCCACCATATGGCTTGCCTCCCAACTATACACCACCCAATGTGGCATACATTCCCAGTGAGGATGCCAATAATTCTGCTCCCATACTCATTGGAAGCCGACAACCTCAAACTGATCATGCACATGTCTCTCAACCCATGGGGGAGACACATGAAATGCCCCACCACAATCTAGCGGACTTTGAGCCTTGCCTCGGATATGCCACCGAAGGGCAAGCAGTTGGTGGTATACCCCTGCAAAACACTTGGGAGGGCCCTCAGTATCACCCACAACCACACCCCTCACATTCCACAGCGGTTAAAAACCCTCATGCTATGGCAGAAACGGGAAAGTTGGATCATCTAGAGGAAAGGCTCAATGCCATTGAAGGAGGCGAAGATTATGCCTTTGTTAACCTAGAAGAGTTGTTCCTAGTACCCAATATCATCACCCCTCCCAAGTTCAAGGTGTCGGACTTTGACAAGTACAAGGGGACTACTTGCCCCTAGAATCATCTAAAGATGTATTGTCGGAAGATGGGGGCATACACAAAAGATGAGGAACTGCTGATACATTTCTTCCAAGAAAGTCTTACTGGGGTAGCTGTTACCTGGTACACTAACTTGGAACCTTCCCGAGTCCATTCTTGGAAGGACCTAGTGGTTGCCGTCATTAGGCAGTGTCAGTACAATTCTGATATGGCTCCGGATACGATGTGTAACACCCTGATATATATATCTATATATTATTAGTAATTATGTTTGATGTTTGATTATTTGTTGCGTTATTTTCATCCGTAATTATTTTTACGGAAGTTAATTTAGTTAATAGAGGGGTGGATAGATAAGGATCTAGCTTCTCAAAGAAGCCTGTTGAGAAAGCTTCTCAAAGAAGCCACGAGGAAGCTTCTGGAGGAATCCTCTTAATGAAGCTTCTAGAGAAAGCTACATGCAGCTACCTCGGTAAAAACGCTTCCCAGCCTTCATTAACCGTTGGATCTTCTCGAAATTTGGCCTTAAACTTCACAAGACACTTGTCCATGATCTGACCGTTGGGATCTTTGAGAAGATGTCTGGAGTGTGCTAGAAGTCTCTTAATAAAGCTTCTGGAGGAAGCCTCTTAATGAAGCTTCTAGAGAAAACTACATGAAGCTGCCTCGGCAAAAATGCTTCCCAGCTTTCGTTAAACGTTGGATCATCTCGAACTTTTGTTTGCAACTTTACAAGACACTTGTAAATGATCTGACCGTTGGGATCTTTGAGAAGATGTCTGGAGTATGCTAGAAGCTTCCGTTCCCGAGAGCATCTCTTATTTAAGCATTTCAGCCTTTGCTTTCGTGTAGCTTAGGAAAAACGTCATTTCTTCTTCTTTCTTTCTTCCAAAGCCATTTCTAAAGTTCCAAGAACTTTCTCCATCACCCACAACCACCATTAGCCACCACAAACCATCGTTGTTCTCCACACCGAGAGGAACCCTTCAATCGAAGCAGAATTTCCAACTTGGCTTGCGGTTTCGGTAGAGAACGAAAACCCTAATCTGATCTTTCGTTTTCTTTCGAGGTAACCATGGTTCTATGCTTTTTTCTTGTTTGTTTCATCTTGTCTTTGCATCTTTTCTAACTTTGCAACCACCATTGTATGTGTTATGCTTCCTTTGAAAAACCTTAGAGAAAGAGACTTTGTAAACGTTATCCTTTCATGAAATACATGTTATTTTCGTAACCTACACTGAACCCCGGTCACATTGGCGTGGTCGAAATTTCCAACTTACGTTCCTTTGTAAAACCCGAAATACTCAGCTCTTTCATGTAGTAATGTGGGTGTTTGACCCAGAGCACTGTTACTAGCTTTGTTTTTTTGAAATCCATACTAAGTCTCCTTCGTTTTGGCATAGTAGAGGCTTGCGTGGAATCGACGAGCAAGGACGAAAAGGAATCTTCAAGTGACGTGATGAGGAATCCGCAGGGTAGCTCACGATAGGTAAGGGGAGTTTATTATAAAATTTACCATTTTAACACCATAGTTAGGGTCAGGGAACCTAGCTATGAGGATATCTGCCTGTCCCTGTTGCATGCTGATTTTTCTTCAAAGAAAATTACGTTTTAACTAATGAGATGCGATATATACATGTATTGTGATGAATGATATTGTTTTGGCTGTTTGAAGACTGTGCGTATGGAAATGATATTGTTGTGTTTGTTTGAATTGTTGTTGATGTTGCTATTGAGGATTTTAATTGATATGTGATGATAATGATGATTATGATGATATTGATTTGAGATGACATTGTTAATAAAGACCATGTCAACATGAATTGTTATTATTGATGAATATGTGAATATGGAATGAGGTTGTTGTTGTTGTTGATAACGTCATTGAGATGAGATGATATTTATGTTGTGAATGACATGGAAATACGATTTGTTGATTGATGTTGGAAATGCATTGGCATGTGCATGTTGTGTATGTTCGTGGGGGGCACTGTGCACTGACCTTTCAGGGTCTTTGGCACTAGCTTTTGGCCACGTTCATACGTTGGATGTTGTGTATGATCGTGGGGGGCACTGTGCACTGACCTTCCAGGGTCTTTGGCACTAGCTTTTGGCCACGATCATACGTCGTATGAAGTGTATGTCATGGGGGGGTAGAGTGCACTGACCTTGTCGGATGGCCCAGACGTGGGTAACTAGCGTGGTTAGAGAATCTAAGCATTCCTGAGGGGATGCTTAGGTGCTTTAATTGGTCCATGGTCTTTGGCATTTACTTTTGGCCGTGATCATAGCTCATACGACACAGGAAATATAGTAACTGTGGCCAAGTGTACTTTGTACTAGGGGGCTGTCACCTGGTAGGGAACACCTTTAGGCTCCCAGGCTGATCACCTATGGGAGGGGGGCTGTTACGTGCACAACCGGGTGGTCTCGACAAACTCAGCACAGTTCCCTAAGTGAGAGTGTCGTGTGGACATGCTTAGGCTATTTTCTGAGGTTTGGTTGTTGTTGGTACGTACCACATTGCATCTGAGTGTTGAGTCAGGTGCATGCATCATTCTGTGCAGTCTTGATTGGGTCCATGGATGGATGATGAATATTTGTTGGATATGAGTGTTGAATAATGATTGTTGTGTATGCTCATCATGTTTGCCTATGTTCCTTGCTAATTGTGGTTATTTGGAATTGGTATTGGTTCTTTTATAATAAACTCACCCTTGCAATTTTGTATCGTGTGGTTGATACCTGTGATGATCACGAACCTTGTTCATGGGAGCAGAATGACAGTGGCAGGGTGTAGGGAGTAAGATTCTGGTGAGGAGCCGCCGAGCCGACGTGATGACGTTGGCGTTATTTTGGGAGAGAGTTGTGTTTTGTAATCAACTCCTCCGTAGTTGGTTTTTAAGTTTTATTTTGTTGAGTTAAAGATGTAAAACTAGAATTTTATATATATGAACATATTTAATTTTCGTTATGTGTATGACATGTACCGAATTATTGTTTCTATGTAATTATGCATATTCACTTAAGTAATGGCTTGTTGTTGGATGAATTTATGTTGTGACAAAATCACTTCTATTTTCATAATAAAAAATTAAGGGAGTTCTTTTTATAAAAAAAAAATTGAAATTATCGAATATTAGAGTGTGGATACCGTAGCGACGAGGCGGGTCGTTACACGATGCAACTATAGAAACATGTGCAAAAAGGGGCATGAATCTTTCAAAGAATACGCCCAAAGGTGGAGAGACCTGGTAGCCCAGGTGGCACCCCCAATGACGAAAAGGGAGATGATAACTGTGATAGTAGACACATTACTAGTGTTCTGCTATGAAAAGATGGTGGGCTACACACCTTCAAGCTTAGCTGATTTAGTTTTCACTGACAAAAAGATCGAAGTGAGTTTGAAAAGAGAAAAATTTAATCATTCATCTTGGATGAATGAGAAAACTGGGGCAAATGAAGAGGGTGAGAATGAAGGAGAAACCCATGCTGTGACTGTCATTCCTACATGGCTAAACTTCCCACCAGCCCAACAATGTCATTACTCAGCCAATATCAGCTCCTCTCATTACCCACCACCCAATCATCCACAAAGGCCATCCCTAAATCAACCACAAAGCCCGTCTACCGTACTTCCAATGACGAACACCACCTTTAGCACAAACCAAAACACCAACCAAGAAATGCATTTTGCAGCAAAAAAGCCTGTAGAATTCACCCCAATTCTGGTGTCCTATGCTAACTTGCTCCCTTATCTACTTGATAATGCAATGGTAGCCGTAACCCCTGCTAGGTTTCCTCAACCTCCTTTTATCCTAGGATACGACTCGAACGCAACATGTGCATATCGTGGAGGAGTTTCGGGACATTCCATTGAGCATTGTATGACCTTGAAGCGTAAGGTGCAAAGTCTAATTAATGCAGGCTGGCTAAAATTTGAGGAGAATCGCTTGTGAATACTAACATTGACAAGCAACACCACACATGGGGCAATTTTGAAAGTTGTTGTTAGATGTCTCTAATGACTCATCAGGATTTTCAAGTTTATGCCATTATTGTAAACCACAGTTGCAATGCTAAATAAAATGGATAAATTTGACATCTTTGTCCCTCATCCTCTCATAATTACATCTTTGCTTCCACTGGAATGTGGGTGTAGGTCATTGGTTTGTTTGCTCAAGCGACCTGCGCTCCTGAGTTTGGACTTCCAAAATCGATCAATCAGAAATTACTCGTGCTACACATTTGGTGAGAATGCCGTAAAACAACGAGTAAAGTTCAAAAAAATAAGTTTCAAAATAAAAGAAAAAAAACATTTGATTGACTGTGTCTCAAATAAAGTACAGACACTCATGTGACCTCATTTTATCATTCCTGAAAGTTTGTCTTTTTTGAGAGAGAATGTGAGTTATCAAGAATAGGAATCATTTTACTTAATCTGTCAATTGAAAAAAAATCCTTCAAATGTTTCTTGTCCCATCCTTTTGAATTTGGGATGACCGACCCTCTCAATGAGTCAATCTCTTGCTTTCTCATAAGGGTGGACCCTTGGGTACTAGTACCCTCACCTTCAGAGGACTACACGTCCTCGCCATCAGAGGGATGCACGCCCTCGCCTTCAGAGGACTACATGTCCTTGCATTTAGAAGGCTACACGCCTTCGCCTTCAGAGGACTACAAGTCCTCACCTTTAGAGGGCTACACGGCCTCACCTTCAGAGGACTACACGTCCTCACCTTTAGAGAGCTACACGCCCTCGCCTTCAGAGGACCACACGTCCTCGCCTTCAGAGGGCTACAAGCCCTCGCCTTCAGAGGGCTACACACCCTCGCCTTCAGAGGGCTACATGCCCTCACCTTTAGAGGACTACACGTCCTCACCTTCAGAGGGCTGCACGCCCTAGCCCTCAGAGGGCTACACGCCCTCGCCTTCAGAGGGCTGCACGCCCTTACCTTCAGAGGGCTGCTCGCCCTCACCTTTAGAGGACTAGACATCCTCGCATTCAGAGGACAATACATCTCACCTTCAGAGGACTACACGTCCTCGCCTTTAGAGGGCTACACGCCCTCGCCTTCAGAGGACTACACGACCTCGCCTTCAAAGGGCTACACGCCCTCCCCTTCAGAGGACTACATGTGCTCGCCTTCAAAGGGCTACACGTCCTCGCCTTTAAAGGGCTACACGCCCTCACCTTCAGAGGATTACACGTCCTCATCTTCAGAGGACTACACGGCCGCACCTTCAAAGGGATACTCGCCCTAGCCTTCAGAGGACTACACGTCCTCGCCTTCAGAGGAGTACACGTCCTCCCCTACAGAGGACTACAAGTTCTTGCCATCAGATGGCTACACATCCTCACCTTTAGAGGACTACACGTCCTCACCTTCAGAGGGCTACACGCCCTCGCCTTCAGAGGACTACACGTCCTCCCCTTTAGAGGACTACACGTCCTCGCCTTGAGGACTACACGTCCTCGCCTTCAGAGGACTACACATCCTCAACTTTAGAGGACTACAAATCCTCACCTTGAAAGGACTACACATCCTCGCCTTCAGATGGCTACATGTCCTCACCTTCAAAGGACTGCACGTCCTTGCCTTCAGAGGACTGCACGTCCTCGTCTTCAGTGGACTACACGTCCTCGCCTTCAGAGGGCTGCACGTCCTCACTTTCAGAGGGCTCCACATTTGCGCCTTCAGAGGACTTAAGGTCCTCTGCCCTTAATGCATAATCGAGACTTGCGCTTCCGGGTGAGGGGCCAGTAGTTTCCCTTTATCAGTCCCTTGGTCACCCCCCTGATCTCGGAGGAGGGCCAACTGTGCGAGCACAACTAGAGGGAGGTTATCATGCAGCCACTATGCATACTGGGGCAAGATTTCACCCGTGCCGCTACCAAGAGACGAGTGCGGATCTTGCACACCAACATGACCACTCTTACACAGATATGGATGACATTGCTACTTAGCAACATTCTGCCCAGTGACCACAATGCCGATCTCCCCCTGCGGAAGTATCAGTTGGTCTATGCCGTCATGACATAAGTAAGTATGCACGTGGCTCAACTGATTTCTGATGTCATCCACTAATTGCAGGGATCGCGCCCACAAGACACCCAGTGGACCCGGAGGAGCCCAATAGGGCCCTGGGGTTTCCAGCTCTGGTTACGGGCCTCTGTCAATCCTACAGGGTGTCCGTCCCCCCCAGCAAGGTCATGCCATCGTGACATAGGTAAGTATGCACTTCTCTCAACTAATTTCTGATGTCATCTATTGTTTGCAAGGATCGCGCCCGCAAGATACCTAGTGGACCCAGAGAAGTCCAACAGGGTCTTGGGGTTTCCAGCTCTGATTACGGGCCTTTGTCAGTTCAACGGAGTGCCTGTCGCCCCCAGCAAGGTCATCAGGTCCCCTACTAACCAAGCTTTCATCAAGAAGTAATGCGCCCCCAGGCAGGCGCAGGGCAAGACACCACAACAGTCTGGGGATGGCCGGTAGCAGGCAATAGACACACCGCCGCCACCTCTAAAGCCCCTCAGCTCATCTTCAAAGGCTAGAGCATTGCCTACGACCCGTGGCCGACTAGCAGGCGACCAAGTCCAAAGCCAAAGGTAAGCAAAAGTACTAGGCCCGTGATCGACAAGTCATCACGCGTCCAGCTCAAGACGTTAAAGAAGCGCTACTAGGAGGCAACCTCGTAACTTTTAAATCTCTGATTGTTATTTGATCACCTTTGTTTCTCAAGTCATAGTAGGACACACCTAGTTGCTCATGATCCTAGGAATTTAAATAAAACAAGCACAAGCTCGGAAGGTAGCAATACCTCACAATATATATATATATATATATATATATGTTTAGGTAGCAAGATACCTTGGATACACATGTATATAGCAAAAATACCTCACAAAAATATGCATATGTTTAGGTAGCAAAATACCACATGAAAAAAAAACAAACAAAAACAAACAAGAACAAAAAATATATCTTTTGGCTGAAAAGCTAGTACGCTTTTGAAAAGAATTAACTTCTAGCTTTTCTTTGAAAAAGATTCACCGATCAAAACAAAGGGTTTTGTTGAAAAAATGTGTATACACCTGAAGGGTGAATGCTGTGAAAATTTTCCCGAACACCCAAAATGGACTCGGATGAATACATGAATTGATAAAGGAGCATGTTTTGGAAACACTGGGTTGACTTAAATAGGGAAAATGAATCCTGAGCCCTAGTGTCACATGACCATAAAAACCTGATGCTTGAGTGTCCACATGGGTGCATGCATGACTAGTTTTGCATAAAATCTCCTAATCATCATTGTTGCATGTGTGTCATGGAAATAATGTGGGGCATCCCCTTTATCCCTGAACCGCTGGCCAAACCCACACCTTGACATATATCATGTCCGGCTATTCTACAAGCCTTGAGCCAAAATCCCAACTTACCATAAACCTTGACCCAGTGTGAGAATGTCCATCCTTGCCCTCGGAAGAAAACAAGAAAAAAGAAAAAGAAAGTTCCCGAACAAAGATCGGAAGAAAGCAAAAGAAGAAAATTCCCGACCAAAGATTGGAAGAAAACAAAAGGAAAAAGAAAAGAAAATTCCCGATCAAAGATCGGAAAAAAACAAAAGAAATATACAGAAAGGTCTTTGGACCAGACAATATCTAAACAATACGAAATTGTCACAAGTAAACAAGAAAAGAAAGAAAACCACGACTTGAAGTGGTCCCCTCCCTTTGATTGCCAACCAAAATCCTGTGCGCTAGCGACCTTCTCGTCCCACACTAAACAAAAACAGAAAAGGAAAAGGCCCAAACACTCAGAGCCAAATTCCTCACCAAAACACCATTCCCAAAAAAGTCCTATTGATCCATAATCACGCACGTAATCTTTGATTTGATAGGAAATGATTCACAAAATTAAGTCATGACATATCTATGGTTCGGAATTAGGATAAAACACTTACTTGTGTGAGATTGATACACTTTGAGTGATTTTCTTCTATTCTGTTGGGCCTAGTGTTTCCTGTAAATGGTCGTTTAGGGATGAACGCTAGCATCCGAAATCTCATTTATGGTTATGAGAAAATTTCATCAGCATACTCTCCTTCCCCAATAGACACATTGTTTTTCATCAAAAAATCATATGTTGCTCTGATCAGTTGGAGGTTTTGTTTCTTTACTAAAGCATGTTCGCATTTTAATGAAAGAACACCGAGACTATTTTAGTCTCACAAAAGCAAGAACTACATAGGTCTGAGTTCCTCATCACAAATTAAGGATACGTAGGAGCAAAAGCCTCGCTTTTGTCAGCCACCCCACCTTTTGCTATCATGACCCAAGAGTCTGGTAGCATGCGGAGACACCTTCCGGTTATCCGCACCTCGTCATTCGGAGACCCCAAGTTCTATGGAAAGGCAGAGGCCAGTGCGGTCATGTGCACCCTTTCCGGAGATGTCAGCATCTCCCGGTAGAGGCTATTTTAGTCTCGCACATCACAAAAGCAAGAACTACGTAGGTCTGAGTTCCTCATCACAAATGGAGGATAAGTAGGAGAAAAAGCCCCGCTTTGGTCGACCACCCCACCTTTTGTTATCCTGACCCATGAAGTCAGGTGACGTGCGGAGATACACAAGTGACTATCCGCACAAACGATTTTTCTTTATCCATATAAACTCTCTTTCGCTATCCGTCGGACTCAGAGTCTGGTAGCATGCAGAGACTAACGTCGTATTCTGCACCCTTTGTCAATCGGGGCCAATGAACCCGTTGACACGCGGAGATTTACGTCATCTTCCGCGCTTTCTGTCATTCTAACCCGTGAAGTTAGGTGACGTACGGAGATACCCAAGCGGTTATCTGTTTAAACGCTTTTTGTCATCCTGACCCGTGAAGTCAAGTGACGTACAGAGATACCCAAGTGGTTATCCGTACAAACGGTTTCTATCATCCCGACCCGTGAAGTCAGGTGATGTGCAGAGATACACAAGTGATTATCCGCACAAACAATTTCTGTTGATCCTAACCTGTGAAGTTAGGTGGCAGGCAGAGATACCCAAGTGGTTATCCGTATAAACACTCTTTCGCTATCCGTCAGACTCAGAGTCCGATAGCATGCAAAGACAAACTTCGTCTTCTGCACCCTTTGTCAATCGGGGTCAAGGAACCCATTCACACGCAGAGATTTACGTCGGCTTCCGCGCTTTCTGTCATCCTGACCCATGAAGTCAGGTGACGTACGCAGATACCCAAGCGGTTATCTGTACAAATGGTTTTTGTCATCCTAACCCGTGAAGTCAGGTGACGTGCGGAGATACCCAAGTGGTTATCTGTACAAACGGTTTCTGTCATCCTGACCCATGAAGTCAGGTGACATGCGGGGGTACCGTATGGTTATCCATATCTTTCGTCAACCAGGGGCAAACGAGCCCGTTGACGCGCAGAGACTAACATCGTCTTCTGCGCCTTTTGTCATCCTGACCCATGGAGTCAGGTGACATGCGGGGGTACCGTATGGTTATCCACACCTTTCGTCATCTAGGGGCAAACGAGCCCATTGACGCGCAGCGACTAACATCATATTCTGCACCTTTTGTCATCCTAACCCATGGGGTCAGGTGACATGCGGGGGTTCCTTATGGTCATCTGCAACTTTGGTCAACCGAGGCGAACGAATTCGACGATATCAGGATGATGTTGGTCGTCTGATTCTGATTATTTTCTAAAATTTTTAGGGTTTTTACTCTAGTCGTCCACAGACATGCAAGCCCGACGATGCACAAAATTCTTCTCTGCTGGGCGTGGGGCGATCAAGTTCGACGGCGTGGGGAAGTGTCGTGGTTGTCCCACTTTATCGCTTTCAAGACACTGAAGTTTTGTTGACGCTTCTGATGCCTTTTCTTTCTTTCTGAATGACAGGTTCCGCTGGTCGGGATATTAACCGGCCAAATGATGTTCCGCTTGAACGAAATTAGTGTCTTATCTTTACTTCGCTTTTATCTCCATTAAAAGATAAGTAAAGAGGGACAACTGTCATACCCTAATTTCGTCCGGGGACCATTGTCTGGTGGGATGCAACCTTCGCTTGACCACCTCGAGGTACTTAACACCCATCATTAGGTAATCCGTGAAGTTCTGCAACATTCCGGAAGTCGAAAGGAAGCGTTGTTGCACAATCCGTAAAGTTCCGCAACATTCCAGAAACCAAAACAAGCATTGTTGCGTAATCCATAAAGTCCCACAACATTCCGGAAGGAAAAACAAGCATCATTGCGTAATCCGTAAAGTTCTGCAACGTTTCGAAAAGAAATCAGTAAAAAAAACACAAAAGGGAGTGTATTTAGTAAAATGGGAGTGCAAATAGAAATTATCAAATCTGGGCCCTTCTAGAGTATTCTGGGCATTTCCTTGCTTAAGGTGGAAGCAACCTAGCTTGTCTGGGCAAGCTGAGCGGCAACCACCTCCCCTGTTTTGTTAAAAAATGGCTTCCGGGGCTTCTGGGACTTCCGTAAAATTTCTGAAAACCTTGGGTAAGCATATTTCACTTGATATTGCTGAAATGGAAGAGGAAAAAGAAGAAAATCAAGTCCTATATGCTTCCGTAAGGCTCCCTTAACTTTTTCGTAAATTACGAAAGAGGGGGTGAACTTATCAAGATGGGGTGCAAATAGCAATTTTAAAATTTTTGAATTTGGGTCTTCCAGAACATTTTTGAAGCTGGGTTTCTTATGGAGGAAGCAACCCAGCTCGCCTGGGCGAGCAGGGCGGCAACCTCCTCCCCCCTTTTCCTATATATAGGCGAAGGGAGGCTGTTCCAAATATCCCTAACCTCCTTGGCTATGCATTTCAGCTGTTTTTGGTGAAAAAAATTGTTTCCGTGAAGAAAATCAAAGCTGAGGTGCTTCCGTAACGCTTGCGAGACATTTCCGTGAGCAAATCCGTGAAGGTTTTTCGTTGTTCTTCACCGTTCTTCATCCGTTCTTTGTTCTTCAATCAGTAAGTTTTCAAAACCGAGACTTTCAATTCATTTCTTGTTTTGTTAGCTTTCATCTTCATTTCATTCATTTTCTGTTTTCTTTTCTTCCATTTTTAACGAGCTTTAACCGATCGTTTAAGCCGTTATCTCGCCTAATAAATGATAAAATGAATTTCAACTGATCATTTGTGTTGTAATCTCGTTTAATCACTGTTAAAACAAAATCTAACTGATCGTTCATGCTGTAACCACGGTTAAACCAAAAAAAGGCAAAATAATAATAAAATAATGAAAATATCTTGAAAAATAATAATAAAATAATCAAAATATCTTTGAATAAAATAATGAAAAAAATCAATCGGACGTTTTTCTTTGGAAGTTTCCTTGAATGAATTGACTAATAACCAAAGTGAAACTAAGGTTAAAATCAACTCACAAATCAAGCTTCGTCCGCAAAAGTCACTCAAAACCGTTTTAAGGTCCAACGCCTTAAACGGTCCTCTTTGCTTTTATCGGTTAACATGGACCGTTCAAAAGCATAAAATCAACACATAAATTTACCGCTTTTGCAAGAACTACGTAGGTCTGAGTTCCTCATCGCAATTGAGGATACGTAGGAGCAAAAGCCCCGCCTTTGTCGACCACCCCAAGAGGTCGTTAATGGTCCAATGCCTTAACGTTTCTCTCTTTTCAAAAACAAAAGATCGTTAATGGTCCAACGCCTTAACGTTTTTCTCCTTTCAAAAAAACAAGATATCCTTAATGGTCTAATGCCTTAACGTTTCTCTCCTTTCAAAATCAAAACATCGTTTAATGGTCCAACACCTTAAATGGCCTTTGTTCGGTTAAAATTGATCTTGCGGAAAAAGATCAAAACAACTTAACCAACGTTTAGTTTTGAAAGAACTACGTAGGTCTAATTTCCTCATCGCAATTGAGGATACGTAGGAGCGAGGGAAACACCCTTGTCGACCACACCAAAATTAAAAACATAAAAAGCATAAAAACACAAAAAGACATAAGAAGGGAAAATAAAACATTTTCAAGTCATATTTGCACACTTGATTAAAGGCTGTCGTCCCTTGTGACGAACGCCTGGGGTGCTAATACCTTCCCCGTGCGTAAAAACAACTCCCGAACCTTTCACACTTAAAGTTCATAGACCACACCTTTCCGGTTTTTCCGACGTTTTCCTCAAATAAATGTTGGTGGCGACTCCGCGCATTTTTCTCCCATGGAAGACGCACCCGTGAGCCCTCGCGTTGTCCTCCTGCTGAAGCATAGGTTGTGACACACTTTATATTTTGTTGGAGCACTAATCTAGGATAAAAGTTTCCTACCTTATGTGATGTAAATGTGATGTAAATACTCTGTTTTTATGAGAGAAAAGGTGTTTTGATGGGGATTTCTATCATTTGGTGGCTAATGTGATGTAAATACTCTATTTTTATGGGTATTAAGGGAAATTAAATATTTTTTAAAAAAGAACAAAAATAAAAGAAAAAAATAAAAGAAAAAAGAAAAATAAAAGGAAAAACAAGTTCTTTGTGGATAAATAAATGTGTGAATCATGTACATTATATCAGAGTTGTTGTAAATATCTGAATAGAAAGAAGTGATAACTTAGTTGAAACAAAAAAAGGTATAGGAAGTGATCGTTCATTTGAGTTACTAGCTAGATTTTTATGTGTGCTCTCCTATTCTCAAGGTATATTTAAATATCCAGAAAAACCAAGATTTCCTTCAAAACCCGGCTCAACCTTAAAGGACCTATTGATCCAGGATGATTATGCATATTATCTTTGATTTGATGGGAAATGACTTGCAAAATTGATTTATGGCATATCAGGGATTTGAATTGAGATGAAACACTTGCATGTGTGAGAATTATACACCATTGAGAGGTTTTCCTTTGTTTGAATGAATAATGTGTTTCCTCTTATGTTCTTTAGATACAAAATGTGAATTGATCTTAATCTCATTTTGGTTCTATGAATTTCATCTTTGTGCTTTCATTTCTCATTGTTGCGTTTTGAAAAAAATGTTGCTTTGATTAGTTTAGGAATTGATTCTTTACAAAGCATGCTCATAATTTTTGAAGCATATTGATCGAGGCCGTACCCGAATCAAATAAACATTAGAATGCAGTAACTAGGAAGTGATCCTAGGTCGTTTCCCAACGAGCAATGACTAACCAAATGTTCATAATATGCTTCGTTATAACAGTAACAATTGGGGGGTGTTTGTTTTGTGAATTTAAGAACAAGCAGATTGGAATACGAAATTAATAGTATTAAAAACGTGTTGTTTCCTCTGATTCAGAAGCCATTCTCTTATCCTAGGTTATGAGAATTTCACCCCTGGCAGTTAACCACTTAATCCAACCCTAATTTAATTTACTAAGCGAAAATCAATTTAGGGTTATTAATATGTGATTAAGCAACACATACACCAATTAACCCCTTGTTCATTAAGCACGAACATAATTCACAGAGGCAATTAATCAAACACGAAGCGTGCACAGATTAACAAAATTCATGTGGGTTAATTGGTGAAGGGAAAACTGATAGAAGAGCAACATTAAAAACAGAACCTCAAAGAGATTTACACTTCATCCTCAGAGGGAAACAACACTAGAAATTTAGCCTTCCATAAGTTCAACAAAAGAAGAAAACGTAAATGAAACTAGAAGCAGAAATGTAAATGAAGCTAAAGGCAGAAAACGTAAATGAAGCTAAAAGCATAACAAGGAACAAAAACGAAATTGCAATTGAAGGCAGAAAATGGAAAAATGCATTCACGTGAACAGTAATACAAAGCTAAAAACGTAAAACCCTAAAACTCCATGCACTCAGCTTGGGTATTTTCTCCTGAATAATAGAATACCCTTTACACGAACCCCAAGGCTAATATTTATAAGGGTCACTCAAAGTCACTGGGCCCTATTACATTATTTTGGCCTAAAACGAAATAAAAATAACTGAACGCAATAAAAAATGAAATTAGACGAAATCTAATAAAATTGTCTGCTCTCTTCAAGTCCAATTTGGCTCAGCCCAATAGCTTATAATTATCTTGAAATTGAATTAAAAACACCAAATTAGTCAAGTGGGCCCAATTGATAAAACTGAATAATAAATTTAACAATTAGAGTAAATCAGTAATGAAATTGGTGACAAAAAGGGTTAAGAAATAGGAGAAAATAATGGCACATCACATATTTATTTTATACTTATACTATTGTTATTTGCAATTTTTCTTTACTTTGCTTGAGGACAAGCAAGATTCTAGGTTCGGGGGAGTTGATAAGTGTCATATTTCAGTTATTATAGGGACTAAATTGTTAAAAATTATCTTTTAATTGTATTAGTTTTATTATAAACTACCCCTAAATCTAGTTGTTTTATATAAATTATACATTTACTAATGTTGTTGTTTAAATATGAAAGATTCATTCATAATTGTGTAGGTTTTGATGATTGTTTATTAAATCTAGAAACAAAGCCAAAAGAAAGGGAAAAATGGTCTATTCACAAAGATTTCTAAGCCTAAATTCGCCCAGGCTAGCAACCAACTCACCTGGACTAAAGATCTTACTTCAGCCCTTAGCAAGCAACTCGCCTGGGCGAGCTATAGCTTGCTTGGGCGAGTGATAGCTCGCTTGGGCAAGTGATAGCTTGCTTTGGCAAGTGGAAGTCTTCAAAAGTAAGCAACAAATTCGCCTGGGTGAGCTACAACTCGCCTGGGAAAATTTGTCTGCACTCCTTGGTTGTTTTCTATAAATAGTCATGTATTTGTGATAGAAAAAAAAGACATCCAGTAGAAGCATAATAGAGAAAAAAAAGCAGAGGCTAAGGAAGAAGAAGGAGAAGACGAAAAGTGGAGCCAAGATGCTCTAGAGTTGTGACCGTGGATCACATCCTTCGTCATTTCTCTTGTTAGTATTGTGCTCTGCACAATGATCAGTTAGTTTTTCTTAAGGATTGGATGTAATCTTTGTACCCTTATGTATCCCTTTTGATATTATATATGTATGAATTTTTTCTACTCATCATTGGTAATTTCATTCTACTCTTAATGCTTGATTCTATTTCATCACTAGTGTCATGAAATTGGATTTTAAGTGTGACTGAAAAGTAATCTTAGAATTTGAATTGAATGATTTTACTCTCTTTTTTATGTTGCTAGGAATACAACATAACATTTTTATTGCAAAAAGCACGAGAATATAATTGTAATGCTGGGGTATTTACTTCATATGTGAGGGATCAATATTTGGTAAATATTCTTCGACGTGAGAGCCATAAGATTTTGAAGTAGATTTCCTTTTAAGTTGTTGCTCTACCCTTATTTCCCAATCTAAGTAAGCCTCTACATTGTCCTTCCTATGGAAGTATGGGAGGTTAATGTTAGCCTCTTGAGGCTTTCTTTCCTTTTCTCTCCTATGGGAGTGAGGTCTACGATGTGACATATGTCTTCCTTCATAATTGTCATGAAGTTCTTCACTTAGGCTCTTGCAAGAGTCATGACTACTATAGGAGGCATGTTTTTCTTTTCTTAACTCTTTTAATATTTTCCTTCTTTCTTCTTCCCTTATTTGTTCCCTCTCATCTTGATTTATTTATACCCTCTCTTTTACTTCTTTTTTGCTTTCCATAACTTGCGGGAACTCAACTCATCTAAGATTCTAGATAGATGGTCCTTGTAACTAGTACCCTCACCATTAACACTAGATGAATGATGACTCATGTTGGTTCCTAAGTTGTGATTCTTTCTCGTTTTGTAACAAGTAAAAGCTAGGTTTCCAAAAGAACTCAAGATATGCATGATAACTAAGAAGAAAGTATTATGCAATAACAAGATAAACAAGGCATGACTAGTAAAGAAAATAAGCTATGAAAGTAAGCAAGAAATTAAAGTGCAAGAAATGTAAACTAGGCGGATCCTAAGAGTGTTTGGATGACCATATTTAAGGTTCCAAAAAAAAACACTCACTATACTAAGGGAAAATTATCTAAAATTATTGTCAGACCCTAATTTCATCTCGGGACTATCATTCACTGATATTTTGATTCTTGCTAGTCAAATTACGATGTTTGACATCAGTTACAGCGCGAAGCAAAGAATCACTCAGTGTTTTGATCAAGAATACAAAAGGATACCAAGGAAGGGGGAAAAACGATCTTTTTAATGATTTTTCTAGACCCTAGCTCACCCAGGCTAGCATCTGGCTCGCCTGGGCAATGTAGTTGCTTCATACCTAAGAATCCAGCTCGCCTAGGTGAGCTCCAGCTCGCCTGGGCAAGCTCATTCCTTCAGGGATAAGCATTAGCTCACCTGGGCGAGCTCCAACAACCCCAAATTGGCTTTTTGCCTATAAATAGGCATGCTAGGGGGGGTTTTAAGGGGTTCCAAGGTTCAGAAGTTGGGAAAAAGAAAGAGAAAGAGAGAAAAAAGAGGAAGGAGGAAGAAAAGCAAAGTTGGGGCACTACCGAATCGCGACTATCATCATTCCCTACATCGTTCTCTT
The DNA here is from genome assembly GCF_000004515.6 of Glycine max. Classification (NCBI taxonomy): domain Eukaryota; kingdom Viridiplantae; phylum Streptophyta; class Magnoliopsida; order Fabales; family Fabaceae; genus Glycine; species Glycine max. The sequence continues at coordinate 16,758,956 of NC_038256.2, forward strand.
GTTCTGTATCCCTCATGCAACAGTCGGTTAGTTTTTTTCCAAAAGTTGAATGTAATCTATGTACCCTTAGGGGTCCCCTCTATTATTATATTCATCTTCTCCATTTATCATCGGTGATCTCGTTTTTATTTGTGAAGTTTAATCCTGACCGATCACTAGTGTTGTAAAATTGTCTTTAAAAAGGATTGAAAGTTAATAAACAAAACTAAGATAAAACCAACTCATAACTAAACTTCATTCCATCAAATATCACTTGAGATCATTTCAAGGTCCAACGCCTTAATGATTCTCTCCGCCTTTTCAAAATTTAAAACATTATTTCAAGTTCCAACGCCTGAAACGACTCTTTGTTCGCAATTAAAATAAATATTTCAAAAAACATAAAATCAATTTAACACACAAACATTCAGACTTAAAGAACTACATAGGTCTGAATTCCTCATCGCACCAGAGGATACGTAGGAGCAAGGGCAGCTCCCTTGTCGACCCCAAAAAAATGAAAAAAATATAAAATGGGAAAAATAAATAATTTTGAAGTCATGTTGTGTACACTCGAGTGTAGGCTGCCATCCCTTGTGATGGACGCATGGGGTGTTAATACCTTCCCCATGCGTAAACAACTCTCGAACCCTTATTTTCAAAATTCACAAATCTCTTTTTGGTTTTTCTAACGTTTTTCCTCAAATAAACGCTGGTGGCGACTCCACTCGTTTTCTCCCTAAGAGACGAACGCTTCAGCTTGTCTATTTTGCTTTCGTCATCCCATCGTGAGGTAGGTTGCGATAAATCGCGACTCCACTGGGGAATTGTTTGAGAGTTAAGCCATTCGATCAGTGTGCAATTTTATCATGAATTTTTTTTTTATTTATGCTCCTTTTTCTCTTTTATCCTTTGTTTTGTTCATATTTGTATATGTCCTTTGCCATGTTATTGCCTCTTGGTATGTATCTGTCTATCTATTACTTTCGTAGTTTGAAATAATTTGTGCCATTGACAACATGTGACGTACTTATTGCATCTACCTGGGAATTGTTTGTTTGCTTGGCAAGTAAGGTGGGGTAATTCTTGGATTGCTCTATGCACACATGACACCTACACTTTTGCACACACACTAAGATATTAGGCCCTATACCTAGGTCTGTGTGAGCCATAGGGAGTGGAGGTCAATCTGTCGTCATGTTGGGTCTTTGACTCGCTTGATAACAGTGAAGCCTCATCTAGAGTTTTCCTTTTTTGGTGAGGCATTGTGATCGAGGTCGTACGCGAATCAAATAAACATGAAAATGCAGTAACTAGGAAGTGATCCTAGGTCGTTTCCCAACGAGCAATGACAAGCCAAATGTTCATAATATACTTGTAGTAACAGTAACGATTGGGGGGGGGGGGTTGGTTGTTTGGTAATTAAAGAGCAGAACAAGTAAACTGGAATACGAAACTACTAATATTAAAAACAGGTTGTTTCCTCTGATTCAGAAGCCATTCTCTTATCCTGGGTTATGGAGAATTCGTCCCTAACAGTCAACCACTTAATCCAACCCTATTTTAATTTACTAAGCGAAAATCAACTTAGGGTTTTCAATACGTGATTAGGCACCACATACACCAGTTAGCCCTTCGTCCATTAAGCATGAACGCAAGTTAGGCTCAGAGGCAATTAATCGAACACGAAGCGTGCACTAATTAATATTCACGAAATTGGGATAACTGGTGAAGGGAAAACTGCCAGGAAACCACATTACAAACGAAACCTCAAAGAGAGTTGGGCTTCGTCCTCAAAAGGAAACAACACCATAAAATCTAGCCTTCCATGGATTCAAACAGAAAATGCAAATGAAACATGAAGCAGAAACGTAAATGAACAGAAACGTAAATGAAAGTAGAAGAAGAAGCAAGAATGAACTTGTAATTAGAAGCAGAAAACGGAAATTTGCATTAAGAACGGAAACTGTAACAAGGGAACAGAAAAACGTGAAAACCTAAAACCAAAGCTCTGAATAATGAAAATAGCATAACAGAATGCCTTGCACGAATCCCAAGGCTGCTATTTAAAAAGAGTCACTCAAAGTCACTGGGCCCTATTACAATACTCTGGCCCAAAACGAAATAAACACTGAACAACATAAAATAAAATTGCGAAATTTCCTAATTAGAAATTAACTAAGGTAAGCGCTGCTTTATTTGCCCTCTTCAAGTCCATAACCAAAATCCAGATTAAGCCCAATGTTTCATTAATTCCTGAAATTAGATTAAAAACATCAAATTAGCTAAATGAGCCCAAATCATAAAACTGCCTGATTAATTGACAATTAAGACCAATCAGTAATTAAAATGGTGCAAAAAGGGTTTAGAAAATAGAAGAAAATGATGGCACATCAAAACCCCCCATACTTAGCCTTTTGCACTCCTGGGCAAAATGAAACAAAGAACAAAATCCAAGGATATCAAAGAGAGACAGACAAAAACATTCACATATTTCTCAATGAACATCAAGGAATGAAAGGAATGAGTAACATCTAACATAAGAAGATCCAAAAAGTCAAGACATTCATGAGAATCATCCAAGCAACCCAATCATGGCAAAATAGTTAATCAGCTCAAGAATGAAAAGTGATAAAGCCTCACAAGATATACACTCTATCTCTCAAGTGTCTAGGCTACTATTTACCCTCAAAGCACCCATGAAAGCAAACACCACATAAACTTGGCAAGATTCTAAAATTGACAATCAACCCACAAACACAAGCACATGAGGATCAAAAGGTCTTTTAAGGTTGTAATGGGGCCAAGGACAAGGTATGGAGAAATATGAAATAAGTGGCTAAATCCCAAAGGAATAGAGGAGCAATGGGGAATAAGTGCATATTAAGAAAAAAAAATAAGAAAATAAAAAGAAGTAAAGATAAATATTAAACATAAAGAGTAGAACCAAGAGTTTCATCATTCTTGTGCCGTTTAAGATCTTATTCACTCAACTTTATTGCTTTTCTTTTTCTTCTTCTTTTTTTTTGTTTTTTACTCTATAGCCTTTGAGAAACAACATTTCATTCAGCATGTCCAACATTTAACCAATATACAATGTACATCAAGTATGGCCCAAAATACATCACGAAGCATAGCCAACAAAACAAGTTATCCAATGAAACAAAAAACCCCCCACACTTATTCCCAAAACAATTCCAAAGCTCCAAAATTCCTTAAAGATATGGTGATATCATGGTTTTTCATTTAAGGCTTGTAGTGAGCTTCAAAACAAGGAAAGGGAAACAAGGCTCAAAAGGGCTATCAAAGGAATTAATTCAAGGTAAGTCCATTTGGCTAGAAGCTTATAAGAACAAAATTGCCTCAATCATTTCCAAATATGCATGTGAATTAGGAAGCATCAACAAGAATCAAGCCAAGGCTATTGTGCAGGCAATCAATGGGGCAAAACACACCAAATGATTATGATGATGGATGGCTCAAATTCTCACAAAGGTAAACTCATCACTTTCAAATTGAGCTTTCAAACTATCATGACATGTAGAGGAGAATCAAGGATTTCAAGTCACAAAATGTCAAGAACTTTTATTTTCAAAACAATTACCCATTTCTTGAACATATCCTATAATTCAAAGAAAAACATGCAAAGTCGTACATGCACACAAAATTGACCCAAAATATTAAACTAAAAATCCGACGAAACTAACAACATTAACAAATTAACACAACTAACAAATTAACAAAACCAACAAAACTAGCAAAACCAAAGAACACTCCCCCCATACTTAAACAACACATTGTCCTCAATGTAGCACAATTAAAAGATTAAAAACAATTAAATCATCAAAGAGAATCGGACAAGTGTAATAAAAGCAAAGAAGGAGGTAGGAAAAGAAAAACTCCCTAAATCATGGTGGAGGAAGAGTAGGGTGGAGTAAGGAAGTCTCTTCCACCACTACGTCCACTAAAGAAGGGTTCGTGAGGAATGGCTTAAGTCGATGTCCGTTGACCTTGAAGCTCTTGCTTGTGGAGTCGCTTTTGATCTCAACTGTACCATAAGGAAAAACATTAGTAACAACAAAAGGACCAATCCATTTAGACCTCAACTTACCACTCATGAGTCCAAGCCTAGAATTATACAATAACACTTTTTGCCCAACCATAAAGTCCTTTTTAACTATCATGCTATCATGGAACTTCTTGGTCTTTTCTTGGTAGAACTTGGCATTCTCGTAGGCTTCTAGGCGGATTTCATCTAACTCACTCAGTTGCAACTTTCTTTCCTCACCAGCTTGATCCATAGAGAAGTTGCAAGTCTTCACTGCCCAGTAAGCTTTGTGCTCAATTTCCACTGGAAGATGACATGCCTTTCCAAATACAACCCGATAAGGAGACATTCCTATGGGTGCTTTGTAGGCAGTCCGATGTGCCCAGAGAGCATCATCAAGCCTGGTACTCCAATCTTTCCTGCTTGGCTGCACAATCTTCTCTAAAATTCGCTTGATTTCCCGGTTAGAAATTTCTGCCTGTCCATTGGTCCGGGGGTGGTATGGTGGAGCAGACAATATGAAATTCCTTCAAATGTTTGTGCGGGTCTTCACCTGCAAGGCCATGAAACTTTGGAAGCAAATGAATCAGTCCAGTTTTAAGAACATATGGGACATCCTCATCAGGGTATTGGATGCACAAGCTTTCGTAGGTGAAATCAAGTGCAGCCATTTCCCTTAGAGTCCTCTCACGGGGTGGAGGTTGTGCCATGTTCTCAGAATGTGCAAAAATCAGAATGCTCAGAATCAGAATGCTCAAAATTATAATGCTCAAGATCAGGATGTTCAAAATCACCAATAACAGAATGCACAGATTCACCAGTAATGGAATGCTCAGAATGATCAAAAGGTATAAAATGATGCCTAACTAATCTATGAAATGTCCTATCTATCTCAGGATCAAAGGGTTGTAAGTCAGATGGATTGCCTCTAGTCATACACTACATTCAGCATGCACACAACTAGTTGCCTTATCATGTAAATAAAGGTGTAGGTTTGAACTACAACTACCCTCAAATGATATCCAAATGACTTGAAATTTTGTGAGCAGCCTTATAAAATTGTGAGAAGATAGCACAAAAAATTTCAGACAAAAATTCAAAGTCTAACTATGAAAGCTAAAAATGGTAAGTTAAGAAAAATAAGTGAATAAAACTTGAAAAATAAAAAACTTTTGACAGAATCGCTTTTTTTGGACGATGGAGACCTCAGCCGGCCTTCAGCGGGCTGCCATGGTGTAGGAAATTTTTTTCTACCCCAAATGCATATATAATAATTGCGATTCTGATAACCAGAGCAAAAGTTATGGCCGTTTGAAGTTTTGACAAACACAAAATTTGCTAGTTTTTTGGAACTTTCAAATCTGACCAAACTAAAGGCTCTAGCTATTTTTCCCACAAAATATGGATTAAAAGAAGTTACCACAAAAAAAATTCAGCCAAAAATAACAACCCTGGCTACTAAAACAAAAAATCTCAAATAATTCAGCATGGGTGGTTGCTAAAATCCGTCTCTAATTGATTTCTACTACTACTCTGTTTTGCCGCAAGCACAATCTTCACAGCAAAACACCCAAGACTGAAACAGGGGAAACGCTTAATGGGAAAACTGAAATAGAACACACATTAAACAAAATACCAGGACACTAAACAACACTAACACACATACTAACACAATACTAACAATTTAAACATAAAACACGAAAGGATTAAACACACAACACTAGCTAGCTATTATGAACCTTTGGACACTGCTCCCCGGCAACGGCGCCAAATTTGATCGAGGTCGTACCCGAATCAAATAAACATGAAAATGCAGTAACTAGGAAGTGATCCTAGGTCGTTTCCCAACGAGCAGTGACAAGCCAAATGTTCATAATATACTTGCAGTAACAGTAACGATTGGGGGGGGTTTGGTTGTTTGGTAATTAAAGAGCAGAACAAGTAAACTAGAATACGAAACTACTAATATTAAAAACGGGTTGTTTCCTCTGATTCAGAAGCCATTCTCTTATCCTGGGTTATGGAGAATTCGTCCCTAACAGTCAACCACTTAATCCAACCCTATTTCAATTTACTAAGCGAAAATCAACTTAGGGTTTTCAATACGTGATTAGGCACCACATACACCAATTAGCCCTTCGTCCATTAAGCATGAACGCAAGTTAGGCTTAGAGGCAATTAATCGAACACGAAGCATGCACTAATTAATATTCACGAAATTGGGATAACTGGTGAAGGAAAAACTGCCAGGAAACCACATTACAAACGAAACCTCAAAGAGAGTTGGGCTTCGTCCTCAAAAGGAAACAACACCAGAAAATCTAGCCTTCCATGGATTCAAACAGAAAACGCAAATGAAACATGAAGCAGAAACGTAAATGAACAGAAACGTAAATGAACAGAAATGTAAATGAACAGAAATGTAAATGAACAGAAACGTAAATGAAAGTAGAAGAAGAAGCAAGAATGAACTTGTAATTAGAAGCAGAAAACGGAAATTTGCATTAAGAACGAAAACTGTAACAAGGGAACAGAAAAACGTGAAAACCTAAAACCAAAGCTCTGAATAATGAAAATAGCATAACAGAATGCCTTGCACGAATCCCAAGGCTGCTATTTAAAAAGAGTCACTCAAAGTCACTGGGCCCTATTACAATACTCTGGCCCAAAACGAAATAAACACTGAACAACATAAAATAAAATTGCGAAATTTCCTAATTAGAAATTAATTAAAGTAAGCGCTGCTTTATTTGCCCTCTTCAAGTCCATAACCAAAATCCGGATTAATCCCAATGTTTCATTAATTCCTGAAATTAGATTAAAAACATCAAATTAGCTAAATGAGCCCAAATAATAAAACTGCCTGATTAATTGACAATTAAGACCAATCAGTAATTAAAATGGTGCAAAAGGGGTTTAGAAAATAGAAGAAAATGATGGCATATCACATTGTCACTGGTAGTCCCTACCTCCACAATGTTGTTACCTAAGAGGATGATATCTTTAGAAGCCAATGAAGTTACATGAAACCACCCTAGGGAGTTGTCACTAGAAGTGGACTTTTGGATCCTTTCCATTAGGTTCCTGATTTAGGGGCATATAGCAAACTCACTCTGGCTTGTTCCTTGATCGCATCATGCATCTCTTCATGGAGTCATAATGGACATATCAGTCCTGCATTTATCATTTATCATATTCATGTATTGCATTTGCATAAGTCATTGCATTATCATACATCTTCATTTAGCATGCTTTTGTCCTGCCAATTGCATACATTCTATTTTCATCATTCGCATGTTATGTTCACTCATGCATGATCCTGACACATAGTTGCTCATGCCTTGCGTTTTCCTTAAAAAACAAACAAAAAAACAAAAAAAAAGAACAAAAAGATAGTCACAATGAAGCGTGAAAGTTTATACCATATTCTTAGTTATATGTGTTGGGTACAATGATGATAGCTATAAGAAAACCATGTTGAGATTATACACTCATTTCTCTTGAAAAATGATTGACAATCACGTGAACATGGTACCCAATGCATTGTTAACTAGCAAAGGATGGTTCTCCGGGCGTCTCATGTCAATCCCATAATTACATTTGTCATGCATAGCATAAGTATGCCCTAATCATTCATCTCTTTGTTAGGTTGTCGAAGTATTGAGAATCAAAATTTCTATTCCTTGGATTATGGGGTGGAACCAAGCACATGCTTTTAAGAAAAGGTTTTCATCAAGTCAAGGTCAAGTATGGAAGTAACCAGCTTGCAAAAGTTGGGGCAGAAGATGGATCGAGTTTACATAGCTTCTTTGGCTACTATCAACACATGATTGAATTAAATAATTTACAAATTTAGGGACTAATGATGTCAATTTTTTATTTCTAGTTGCACTTTGACTCTGACAATATGTAATGAAAAATGTTGTTTTAATGAAAATTTGAATTGATTCACACACATCCATGCTTATTTTTCTTTTCACACTGGTTTCATTGCTCATTGCATTCTTTCCTTGAAATCAGAATTGTAATCATTGTAATCAAAAGGAAAGAACACGCTTTAAGGTGCCCTTATTATTCACCCATCTGGCCTCAATCAAGTAAATTGTCCAATCTCGGATATGGTAGGCCAAGGAGGCGAAGCATTGGGAAGTATGGGGCAAATGGAGAGAATAAGAAGGAGGGAGAAACCCATCATGTGATTGTTGTTCCTACATGGCCAAATTTCCCACTAGCTCAACAATATCAATACTCAGCCAATATCAGTCCTTCTCATTACCCACCACCCTACTAGCCAAGAATACCCAATCATCCACAAAGGCCACCCCTAAATCAGCAACAAAACCCACCTGCTGCACATCCGAGGCAAAACACCACCCTTAATACGAACCAAAACACCAACCAGGGAAGGAATTTTCTAGAAAAGAAGCTTGTAGAATTCACCCTAATTCCGGTGTCATATGCTAACTTACTCCCATATCTACTCAATAATGCAATGGTAGCTATAATCCCAGCAAAGATTCCTCAACCTCCATTTTCCCGAGGATACAACTCGAATGCAACATATGCTTATCATGGAGGAGTTCCAGGGCATTCCATTAAGCATTGTATGACCCTGAAACATAATGTGCAAAGTCTAATTGATGCAGGCTAGCTAAAATTCAAAGAGGACAATTGCTTGTGAGTTCTGACATTGTCGAGCGACACTATGCGTGGAGCAATTTGAAGGCTGTTGTTAGATGTCTCCAATGACTCATTAGGATTTTCAAGTTTATGCCATTACTGTAAACAACAGTCACAATGCTAATAATATGGATAAATTTGATGTCCTTGTCTCTCGTTCACTCACAATTACATCTTTGCATATTTATTTAACATTCGTTGTAATGTGAATGTACGTCATTGGCTTGTTTGCTCAAGTGACTTGCACTCCTGAGTTGTTCTCCAAGTCTGATCAATCAGAAATTGCTCATTCTACACGTTCAGTGAGGGTTCCATGAACGACGAGTAAAGTAAAAAAAAAAGAAGAAAAATGTTTGATTGACTGTGTTTCAAACCAAAAATAAAAAGTACAAACATTCATGTGACCTCATTTTATCATTCTTAAAAGTTGTCTTTTGAGACAAAAGTGAGTTGTCAAGAACAAGAGTCATTCGACTTAATCTGTCAATTGAAAATCTTTTAAATATTTCTCATCCTTGAAAATTCATTTTCAAGAACCTACACGGTTTCTTTTGCTTTTCCTTGTACAAGGTCATGACAAAAGATATCAATAGATATCTCAGAGCCTTACATTAAGGCAATGTGAGGCACCATGCATGAGCCTCAAAGCGAACCTCGGGGCAGATCAGAAGTTCTCGCCTGGTAGGTTGAAAACCCGAAAGGGCAGCCTAAGCAAAAACTAGGGTAATAAAAAAGAAAGAATAAGGAGCGTGTTTATCAGAGGTTTGATCCCAAAATCCAAACTATAAAAGTATCTAGTCAAGATTTAAAATGACACATGGCCATGTTCCAACATCCCAAACACTAATTTATCCCTTGTTACCCCCTCTGAGCCAAAGCATATTTGTTTTCTAAAAACAAAACAAAAAATAACAAAAACAAAATAGAAACCCCAAGTAGGAACCACCGCTAAACCATCAGGAAGAGCAATGCAAACAACACATGCATGAAGTTGGGCAACAATGAAAAGAAAAAGAAAATAAAATCCGCCAAAGACGAGTGAAGAAAAAAGAGAGACAAAAGATCTTCAAATTTTACAAGGAAGGCACAAAAGTGCAATAAGGATTAATGTATAAGACAAAAGGAGTAGAGCCCAACCCAAAAGTTGAAATGAATAAAGTACAAGCAACGCTCTCGAGGTTCTTACTCAATATAACCCTTAAACACTCTTTGAGCCTCTCTGATCCTTTCTTTCATAGCCCTCTTACCCCTGCAAGCCCAATAAAGTCCATGTGAATCAAGGAATGACTAATTTTTCTTAGCCCTCTTACCCTCTTACCCCACACAAGCTTGTGATTGTTAAAAATATATATAAAAAGAAAAAATCCTTGAGGTTTTGCACTTGCACGTTTGAGAAGAAAACTCACTCGACCAGGAGCTTGTGGAAAATGCCCAAAGACAATTGTGATAATAGGGTACATCTGATGTTAGTCACTCATGCAGACTCCTTAGGATTCCTTATGAATCCAAAGGTGGCCTTTCTTGTACAAATTCTTTCGGGATCAACCCATGACATCAAGTTTTAGCAAGATCAACTGACCCATGGCATGACTCTATGATATTAAATCAGGAAAGTTTCACTTGGTCACATACCAAAGTGTGACAATCCATTGCCATCCTTCAATGGGGTGCATGATCGATCCCAAAGCCATATATTTTCTTGTTGTGCAGAATAATCAAAGCTTTTAAACGAAAAGGGATGAACCTTAGGATCTAAATTTCAGTTGATTAATTAAATGTTGAATGGCTCCACTACCGTCACCCAAAATTGTCAAGTGATTAAATTAAAACATACACTCTGAAGGAGTCCCTGAAGAGATTTGCAAAAGATCGGATGAGGTTGCATTAGTTATCACGTCTTTTAGAAAGAGACAACTAATCTGTGTTTTTTGTCACACACAAAAAAAGAGGGAAGAAAAAAGAAAAAAAATTAAGATCACCAAAAAAGGAAATAATGTCATGAACATTGCACAATTTTTCATTGCATTGCATTGTTGCGTACAAAACCTGCCTTTACTTCATTTTAGGGCAAAGTTTGCATGTCCATGCATTCCAAAACCTATGTTTCACATCAGGCTATGAGTCCATAGATTTCTCATTATATACCAATTGCCAAAAATCCAATTACATGATTCATAGGACTCAATATCCTTTATTTTTTTTCATAGGACTCAACGTCCTTTGCTTTATGTTTCAAAAGACTATAGTGTCTTTTACTTTCATGCTTTCCAAGACTACAATGTCTTTTATTTTATGATTGCAAAGACTACAATGTCTTTTGCTTCCACGCTTTCAAAGATTACAATGTCTTCAGTCATTTACGCTTTCAAAGACTACAATGTTTTCAGTCTTTTACATTTACAAGACTTCAATGTCTTATGTCTTTTACATTTCAAAGACTTCAATGTCTTCTATCTTTTACATTTCAAAGACTTCAATGCCTTTAGTCTTTTACATTTACAAGACTTCAATGTCTTCGGTCTTTTACATTTCAAAGACTTCAATGTCTTCAGTCTTTTACATTTACAAGACTTCAATGTCTTCCATCTTTTACATTTCAAAGACTTCAATGTCTTCTATCTTTTACATTTCAAAGACTTCAATGTCTTCAGTCTTTTACATTTACAAGACTTCAATGTCTTCTGTCTTTTACATTTCAAAGACTTCAATGTCTTCAGTCTTTTACATTTACAAGACTTCAATGTCTTTTGTCTTTTACATTTCAAAGACTTCAATGTCTTCTATCTTTTACTTTTATTTACAAGATTTCAATGTCTTCAGCCTTTTACCAAGATTTCAATGTCTCTAGTCTTATGTTTTACAAGACTATGTCATCTTTTGCTTGATGCTTTCGATATGTTAATGTCCTTTTTCTTTTTTTTTGGTTTCACTTCCTCTGTTTCCTCTGGTGTTCGATTTCGAATAGCAACATTGCTCAAATGAAATTAGTGTCCTTATCTTTACTTACCTTTTCATTTTCAATAAAAGATAAGCAAAGAGGGGCAACTGTCATACCCTAATTTCATCCGGGGACTATCATTCGCTAATATTTTGATTCTTGCTAGTCGAATTACGGTGTTTGACATCAGTTACAATGCAAAGCAAGGAATCACTCAGTGTTTTGATCAATAATACAAAAGGATACCAAGGAAGGAGGCAAAAGGGTCTTTTTATTGATTTTTCTAGACCCTAGCTCATTCCTTTAGGGATAAGCATCAGCTTGCCTGGGCAAGCTCCAGCTCTCTTGGGCAACATTCAACCACCCCAAATTGGCTTTTTGCCTATAAATAGACATGCTAGGGGGGTTTTTAAAGGGGTTACAAGGTTTAGAAGTTGGGAAAAAGAAAGAGAAAGAAGAGGAAGAAGGAAGAAAAGTGAAGCCAAGGTGTTACCGAATCGCGATCTTGATCATTCCCTAAATCGTTCTCTTGTTTTGTGTCCCTCGTGCAACAGTCGGTTAGTTTTTTCCAAGACTTGAATGTAATATATGTACCCTTAGGGTCCCCTCTGTTATTATATTCATCTTCTCCATTTATCATCGGTGATCTCATTTTTATTTGTGAAGTTTAATCCTAACCGATCACTAGTGCTATAAAATTATCTTTAAAAGAGATTGAAAGTTAATAAACAAAACCAAGATAAAACCAACTCATAACTAAACTTCATTTCATCAAATATCACTTAAGATCATTTCAAGGTCCAACGCCTCAGCTTTTTTAACATTTTTCCTCGAATAAACATTGGTGGCGACTCCACTCATTTTCTCCCTAGGAGACGAACGCTTCGGCTTATCTATTTTGCTTTTGCCATCCCGTCATGAGGTAGGTTGCAAAAATTATTACACACAAATGGAATTTTGGTAATCTATTGGAGGCTCCCAAGACACTTCCAATGAAAGGCCTTTTTGTTACAAAATTTGAAACCAATGAAGGTAAGTAAATTGCCCAATTACAAAGTTACAAAAAAAGTCCTCAATTTTGGTGGTTGTTCTATATTTGGTGTTTCACTCAATTTGGAGTGCTTCTTAGTCCAATAGCTCTTAAAGAGGTTTACCCCTTGCTTCATGACTCAAATTCTTCAAGGAATGGCATCAATCCTCCTTTCCAATTCCCTATATGGAAACTCACAAACAACGAAACAAAGAGACAAGCAATAACCAAAGACCAAAAAATGAAATGAAAGTTAAACCAGAAGAGTTTTAACAAGACAAATTTTCTAGGATTATTCAACAATTAAGGAATGAAAAGCACATAAAAGAAAGCTAGAATTCAAAGAGAAACCTAGAATGGCTCTAGAGTAGAGTAAAAAAACAAAAAACAAAAAAGACTCAAGAAACCTCTAGTTTTGGCACTTATTTTTACACTACTTTTCAATTAAAATTTCAGAACTAAGATTGGTATAAAATAGGCACCAGTTATAGAAATAATTTGAGGGCCAAAACAACAAGCACACTTCCCTTTCACTTTTTTTTTCCTGGACACTAATTTTCCTGCCAACTTGTGTGATTTTTATTATTTTTCCTTTTATCCAAATCACTTGGTTATTTTTTCTAATTTTTTTTCCAGATGTCTAGAAAATTCAGTAAAACTTTCATCTCAAAATCTGCAGTGACCAATTCCCAGTAATTTTTACAAGTTCGTAGGTTCAAGCTGCCAGCACCAACGATTTCAGACTTTGAATTTTTTAAGCATGGTATATTCATTGCCTTAGGCTTACTTTCAACCTTCCTATGTATTTTGAACTCACTAGGGTTGTTTACCACAGTTTTAGGATTTCAATATTCAATTAGGATCAAAATTTCAACCAGCAGTTCAATCACCAAAACTCAAATTCACAATAGACACAATCATAAGGAAACCTAAAAGTTCAAGAAAAGGTTCACCATCAAAGACTCTCTAAGAATTTTGCATGAACATGTTAAGGAATAATTAAAATGCAAGATTTGATTCAAATCAACTAATAGGCTAAAAGAATTTCATACATTCATGAACAAATGAGTTAGACAAAGAAATAAGAAAAATAAAATTCAGCACAACATAAGGAATCTTATGTGACAAGTTTCATGACTAGACATGACTTCCTTGAGAAGCTTCCTTGAGAAACTTCCTTGAGAAGTTAGAGCTTAGCTACACACACCCCTATAATAGATAATCTCACCTCCTTGAGATGAGAAGTTAGAGCTTAGCTACACACACCCCTCTAATAGTTAAGCTCACCCCATGCCAAAATACATGAAAATACAAAAAAGTCCCTACAAAAAAGACTACTCAAAATGCCCTAAAATACAAGGTTAAAACTCTATACTACTAGAATGGCCAAAATACAAGGCCCATAAGAAGGAAAACCTATTCTAATATTTACAAAGAAGAATGGACCCAACCTTGGCCCATGGGCTCAGAAATCTACCATGTGGTTCATGAGAACCCTAGGACCTTCTTTAGCAACTCTAGCCTAATCCTCTTGGAGTCTTCTATCCAATACCCATTGTGTAGTGTGTCTTGTTATGTACTCTTAAGCACCCTAGTGTGGTTTTTCATTGACACGGTGCCACATTGCATATAGGTTTGAGTCTTAGTATAATTGTTGCATAACGCCTGTGAATTTTTTATTAAGGAATTGGTGAGTGTTGTTATGTCTTGACTTGAGTGTGTGATTCAAGTTTAATGTGATTGGTGGTTGAAAAATGAGACATGGATTGTATTAAGTTGAGTTATGTTATAAATATTTCTATAATGTATTCTGCTTATGTCTTTGTTTATTTGTATTTTATTTAGAAATGTGATAACTCACTCCCTATGTGTTGTTTGTGTTTGGATCATGTGATGATCTTGAACCTTGTGTTCGTGGGAGCTGATGACTAGGTGGATGTCTTTAAAGAACCTCGTGCTAGAGGATGCTGGAACACAATGCTCTAGTAGGATGTGACATTGGGGCATGGGTTTCTGTTTTAATTGCATAATGTTCCAAACATGTATTTTACTTTATTTTATTTCGCTGCTTAACTTGAGTTCTTTTGTAAACTTGGATGGTCCTATTTTTCAGCCGGAGATGTTTTTAATAAGTTTTATTTGGTAACAGTGAAATAAATGTGACGTTTTTACCCATGAATTTGTTTAAGCAATTTGAATAAAATTGATTTAATTAAACTCTAGATTTTTATATGTTTTTCTTAATTATATGTATGTCGAGGTAGAGGGTGTCATACTCTATACAATCAATGATTGGCTAGTTTCTCCACAGGATTAGACGTAATCTTTTTACCCTTAATTATATGATTCTTTTATACTCATTATTGGTGATTTCATTCTATCCGTAATGCTTGATTCTATTTGATCACTAGTTTCATGAAATTGGATTTTAAGTTTGACTGGAAAGTACTCTTAGAATTTGAACTAAATGAATTTACTCTTTATGTTACATTGCTAGGAATAGAGCATAACATTTTGATTGCAAATAGCTTGAGATTATGATTGTAATGCTGGAATATTTATTTCATATGTGAGGAATTGATATTTGGTAAATATTCTTAGGATTCTCGAATGCGAGGGATCAATTTGGGGTGATTTAATGTGTGCATCAATGATATTAGAAAATGATTCATATGTATTAATCTTATTTAGATACTGAGGGTATGAATGATGAAATTCAATCCTATGTTTCTCTTGAATTAATTAAATTCATTTTGTTGGATCAAGCGGCCTCGGAATAATTAAGAAGAGGGGGTTGAATTAATTATTAATGAACCTTTACTAATTAAAAAATCTATCCTTCTTAATGTTACCAAAAGTAAAAGCAATAATTAAAGTGCACAACAGAAATTAAAGAGTGTAGGGAAGAAGAAGACAAACACAAGAGTTTTATACTGGTTCGGCAACAACCCGTGCCTACATCCAGTCCCCAAGCGACCTGCGGTCCTTGAGATTTCTTTTCAACCTTGTAAAATCCTTTACAAGCAAAGATCCACAAGGGATGTACCCTCCCTAGTTCTCTTTGAACAACGTAGTGGATGTACCCTCCACTAGAACTAATCCACAAGAGATGTACCCTCTCTTGTTCTCAGTCACAACAACCCAGGTAAATGTACCCTCCAGTGTGTTAAGACAAAGTTCTCAGGCGGTTAGTCCTTTTAAACTTTGTGAAGGGGGAAACAAAAGAATTCTCAGGCGGTTAGTCCTTTGAAATATTTTGTTTATGGGAAAGGGAAGAATCAAAAGAATTCTCAGACTGTGTCGTTTTGAATTCTTTGACAAGGGAGAAGGGAGACACAAAAGAATTCAGGTGATTAGTCCTTTGTTCTTTTGGAAAAGGCAGAAGAGAGACACAAAAAGAATTCAGGCTGTTAGTCCTTGGCGAATTCTTTTTGGCAAAGGAAGAAGAGAATGAAGAAGATGAATAGCACAAGTTTTTGAACAAAGAATTTTTCTTGGAAGATAAAGTTTTGAACAAAAACTTTTAGAAAGATGAAGAGAAGATGAAATCAAAAAGTTCTGAAAGAAATGAAAGAAGATGTTGAAAGATAGATTGAATGATAGAATGATTGAAAGAGATGATTGATCTGAATTTTTTAATTTTTGTTTCATGCCAAGGTCACATATTTATAGTTTCTTGATGACTCAAGTCAAAACTTGTAACTCTAGGAAATTCCTTTAAAACTAATCACTTAAAAAGATATGACTTTTGAAAGAATCTTTAGAAACAAGTCACTTGAAGAAATGTGACTTTTGGAAATGAATTTTTCGAAAACAGTCACTGGTAATCGATTACCATAAAGGTGTAATCGATTACACATCAACAGATGTGACTCTTCATTTTGAATTTTGAAAATCTTAAAGTTTTAAAACCACTGGTAATCGATTACTATAATCTGGTAACCGATTACCAGAGAGTAAAACTCTTTGATAATGATTTTGTGAAAACTTCTTGTGCTACTTAAAGTTTTGAAAAACATTTTAATACTTATCTTGATTAAGTCTTCTCTTGATTCTTGAATCTTTGAGTCTTGAATCTTGATCTTGATTATTCTAGAATCTTGAATCTTCTTGATGAAACTTTCTCTTGATTCTTGAATTGTTCTTGACTCAATCTTGAAATCATTCTCATGGGCTTTTTGTCATCATCTTTGTTATCATCAAAACACCTTGAATCAATCTTGATTCATCATTATGAAGCAATGAAGTTTGCTTCTACACATTTTACTTGTTTTCATAAGTTTACGTATTTCTGACGCACTAATCCCGTTATTTCCGCTACTTTCATTATTTCCGTTATTTTTGTTAAACCCATGAGATTTCAAAATTTTTTGTACATAACTAGTGAATTGTTTACTTTCATCTTAAGAAACTGAATAACACAAGTCCATGTGGAGATGATCTCTTTTATAAAATATACAACATGCGATGACATTGGTATGCTTGCCAATAGTCTAACATTAACTCTGATTCTACTTTTTTTTAGTTTCTACCTCTTTTAGTAGCTGTAGTCCATAAAAGGAAGAACATATTTGAGTTAAGTATGAGATTGAAAAAGTTTATAAATAACAAAGACACATATATGTTTGATACATTTTTTGGATCTGCTTCAAAAGAGGCTTTTCTTTTCCTAGGAGTTGTAGTCTTGGTAATCTAATCATCACCTTCATGATCACTACTCCAATCCTCACTTCTATTCTATATTGAATTTTTTATGGTTGTTAAAAGGGAACATTTAGATTTTAAAGTATGAAGGAAGAATTAAATTATAACATAAGTTTATCAATTTAATTCTACAATCTCTTACCCTAATGCTCTCGAGTTAAAATGTTAATAGCATTAAGCTACGCAAGAAGAAAGTCGTATTGCTTAGAAATTGGGAATTAATTGAGGAAAAGTTTGGTGGCTATAGATCGAAATTCCGGCTTAAGATTTTGAAGTTTATATTGGGTAGCCAAGGGAATTAATTTTCAAACCCATTTGGGTCGACCTAAATATTTCGAGGGAATTAATTGAGGAAAAGTTTGGTGGATATAGATCTAAATTCCAGCTTAAGATTTTGAAGTTTATATTGGGTAGCCAAGGGAATTAATTTTTGAACCCATTTGGGTCGACCTAAATATTTCGAGACACTAAAATGAGCTAAAGGAAAAGGAGGAATTTTGGAAGGACAAAACTTCTCGAAAGGAGTTACACCATGTTTGTTTATTAAATTTCCTTTCTCTTGATTCCTTGTAACTTTTTCTCTTAAAATGAAAGCTTCTTCTCTTATTTGATGCAAATCTCTAAAATTGTAGCTCACATGAAAGAAATTTTCCCATCTAACTATTTCAACACAAAGTTGGAGTTTACCTGCATGAAGATTCGACTCCTACACAGAAAGAGAGTAAATTTTTGGAAAATCTTATCAACTGTGATTGGCTTCTGTGGGTAATAACAGTGCCACCAATCTTCAAAAACTTTGACTCAAAAGAAAGAATTCTCAAATGTGTGGGAAGATAGTGAAAGTCAATGGTTTTTGGAGATGGCCGATTTAATCCAGTCGAGTATTTGAGATTTCTTTACGATGCAATCTGGTCTTAAAAACTTCTTGAAAACTAGAACATGTAGTAGTTGAGAAAGGCCGAATTGGCGAGAAAAGAATTGAGGCTGGATAAAATTGAATATCTTTATCGAAAGTACCCGTGAAGATAGTGTCTTTATCTCCAAAAAGAAAAGTGGTACAAGTCTTGATTAGTTCAAATTGAGCACCTGAAGTTTCGCATGGAAATCGAACCTTTAACTAGCTAGGTCCAATTATATTGGCTTTTGCAAAAGGGGCTAAATCTTCAGTGAAAGTTGTGAAACTCAGAAATGTTCGATTATACTGTTTGAGGTTTCTCAACGTAAGTTCTTCAAGAGTAAGAGTTGTTTCTCAACTTTTCAATTTTAACTTATTGAGAATGGCATTCAACCATAGTTGCATCACCCAAAGTATATAACATTAATCTAAACTCGCTCAAACTGGTTTTACAACAAAAACTCTACCGAATCAAAATTTGACTCCTCAACACCCAATTTACCCTAGAAATGGCTCTTGCCTTCACTTTGGTCACTCATTTTCCTCCTTTGCACAGCCCAAGCTTTCCCACAGTCCTAAATGACATTTCAAACTAGGATTAACTCACTTTAACCTCCAATTACCACAAAATCCAGATTTAGTTTTTCAAACCCTCAAAGCATCACACTTTTCCACTCATATCACTACATTCTCACTTTTCAACCCTAGGTTAAACTCTACCCTTCATCTCTATCAGTTTTTCCATCAGCAATTTCAGCACACAAACATCACAAACATCATCATAAAACCCTAAAACAGAATGGGTAAGCTTGACTCACACCCAACATGACAAGTTTAGCATTCTTTCAACAAATTTCTTCACAAATAACTATCATAAAGCATAAACCTAATAAAACTACCCATCATATCTCCCAAACACCCCATACCCACGAAATTTATGTGAGAAGAAGTCTACCCAAACCTGAAATTTGAATTGCCACAACGTAGAGGTGCGCTTCACGACTCCAAAAATGGCTTCCTTTCGCAATTTGGAGCAGAAATGGTGTGCAAAGGTTGGAGCTTTGATGGGGCTTCAATGGTGAGGAAGAAGAAGGGAATGGCAACGTGAGAGAGAGAGGGAGAAAAGCTTCTGAATTTTTTATTGGCTGAGTGAAGAGAGAGAACGTGGCTTTTTAGTTTAAAAGGCTTCCTCTCTTTTGTTTTTTTTTTAAAGCTGTGCCACATGTCTTGTTTTGAGTGGAGCAAAAAAGGCCCACTTTTTCTCTTGATGTGACTCATACTCAGCCACAAGAAGAGAAAAATCTGACCTTTTGAAATGCTAAAATCTTGCCTCGGTTTGCGTGCCGTTTCTCTGGTTCCAGTCCCTCGCGTTTCTCTGCACCCATCCGGGCCCGTTTTCGAAAGTAAGCAATATATATATCAAAACGCTCAGAATGAAACCCCAAGTGTGGTCCAGAGGTTGGTTTTGTTAAATTTTAAGTTTCACGTAAAATGGTAATTTTTAGACTAATTAATTGAGAATTAATCTATAACTATCCAGTTATGGATTTCTCTTCGTTAATTAGCCTAACCCACATATCTTTCCCCCAATATACCTACTTCTACCAGAAGTATATATATCTATATATATATATATATATATATATATATATATATATATATATATATATATATATATATATATATATATATATATATATATATATATATATATATATATATATATATATATACAGTGAATAATACTTATATATAATCATTCAAAAAGCATCGTTTACAAAATCCCGGGTAGAAATTTCCAGGATGTCACAATACTCCCACCCTTTAAGGAATTTCATCCCCGAAATTAACTACTCTATGAACAAACTTGGGTACAATTCTCTCACCCTATCCTCTAATTCCCAGGTTGAATCACCCTCATCGGGTCCCCACTGCACTTTCACCAACGCGATCTCCTTCCCTCTCAACGACTTCATTCTTCAATCAGTAATCTTCTGAGGTTGTGCTTTATAGATGAGGTTATCCTTCACCTGTACCTCGTCCACTGCAAGTATATGTGATGGATCCGGGTTGTACCGTCTCAGTTGAGAGACATGAAACACAGGGTGCAAGTTCGATAAACTCGGGGGTAAGGCGATTTGATAAGCTACAATCCCAACCTTCTTCAAAATCTGATACAGACCTAGATACTTGGGCGTCAAATTCCTAGACTTGAGAGCTCTTCCGACTCCGGTTACAGGAGAAACCTTCAAAAACACATGTTCTCCTTCCTGAAAATCTAATGGCTTCCTCCTTTTGTCATAATAGCTCTTCTGCCTATCCTGAGATGCTTTTATCTTCTCTCGAATCAATTTCACTTGTTCGGTAATCTGTTGTAGCATTTCAGGCCCAAGGAGTACTGCTTCTCCATCATCGTACCAACAAATAGGAGTTTTGCACTTTCGTCCATATAGAGCTTCAAAAGGAGTCATACCAATACTGGCTTGGTAGCTATTGTTGTAAGTAAATTCAATCAATGGCAAACATTCCATTCAGCTACCTTGTTGCTCTATAATACACTCCCGAAGTAGATCTTCTAGAGTTTGAATGGTTCGTTCGGTCTGACCATCTGTTTGAGGATGATAAGCTGAACTGAGCTTCAGCTTTGTCCCCAATGCTTCATGTAGACTTGTCCAAAATCGCGAGGTAAACCTCGGATCCCTGTCTGATACAATACTGGAAGGAATTCCATGCAACCTTACTACTTCTTTGATATACAACTCTACTAGCTTCTCCATTTTATACTTCATATTCACCGGAATAAAATGAGCAGATTTGGTGAGTCGATCTACTATGACCCACACAGCATCATGTCCACGACTAGTCTTGGGTAAACTAGATAAAAAATCCATAGATATGCTCTCCCATTTCCATTCCGGAATTTCTAGTGGCTTCAATTCTCCTGATGGTCGCTGGTGCTCAGCCTTAGCCTTTTGACATGTCAAACATCTTGCTACATATTCAGCTACATCTTTCTTCATGCCATGCCACCAAAAACTTCTCTTCAAATCTTGGTACATCTTAGTCATTCCTGGATGGAAACTAAGACGACTTTTATGTGCTTCTTCTAAGATCTTAACTTTCAAATCATCTAAAGATGGTACACATATCTTCCCCTTGAATCTAATTAACCTGGTTGTGTCCTTCTTAAACTCCACATCCTTATCTCCCATTGCATCTAACACCTTGCTTTGCAGAAACGGGTCACCCTCTTGAGCCTCACGTATGTGATCTACAAATTCATTGGTGATCTGCAACACTCCCACAAATAAGCTCTTGGGTCGCATCTCGATTGCTAGATTCAGATCTCGAAATTCCTCTATCAATCTCTGCTCCAAACTCATCATAGTCGCAACATGTAAGGACTTCCGGCTTAGCGCGTCGGCTACAACATTAGCCTTTCCTGGATGGTAGGAAAGACCAAAATCATAATCCTTGATGAACTCCATCCATCTTCGTTGCCTCATGTTGAGTTCCTTCTTATCGAACAAGTATTTGAGACTCTTGTGATCACTAAAAACTTCAAAACGAGTACCGTATAAATAATGCCTCCAAATCTTCAAGGCAAAGACCACAGCTGCTAGTTCCAAATCATGGGTCGGATAGTTAACTTCATGAGGACGCAATTGGCGTGAAGCATAAGCCACTACTCTTCCCTCTTGCATTAACACACACCCCAAGCCTTGCCCGCTTGCATCGCAATACACTTCAAATGGTCTCTTAGGGTCGGGCAAAATTAACACTGGAGCTGTTGTCAACCGCCTCTTCAACTCTTGGAAGCTTTGATCACATTTCTCATTCCAGAAAAACTTCTCATTCTTACGAGTCAATTTAGTTAGGGGCAGTGCCAATTTAGAAAATCCCTCAATGAATTTTCTATAATAGCCAGCCAACCCCAAGAAACTTCGAACTTCCGTTGGAGTTGTCGGTTGTTGCCACTCCATAACCGACTCCACTTTAATCGGATCCACCACAACCCCGTCTTTAGAAATCACGTGCCCCAAGAACTGCACTTTCTCCAACCAAAATTCACATTTTGACAATTTGGCGAACAATTTCCTATCCCTCAGGATATGCAACACAATTCTCAAGTGCTTCTCATGCTCCTCCCTATTCCTTGAATACACTAGGATATCATCAATGAACACAACCATGAACTGATCTAAGTAATCATGGAATATACGATTCATATAGTCCATGAAGATAGCCGAAGCATTAGTCACTCCAAATGGCATGACTAAATACTCGTAATGCCCATACCAAGTCCGAAACGCAGTCTTTGGGATATCTTCCTTCTTAACTCGGATTTGATGATACCCCAATCGCAAATCTATCTTCGAAAATACCGTCGCTCCCCTCAATTGATCAATCTAATAATCTATCCTTGGTAGAGGATATTTGTTCTTGATAGTGACCTTGTTTAGCTGCCGGTAGTCTACGCACATCCTCATACTTCCATCCTTCTTTTTAACCAATAAGACCGGCACTCCCCACGGTGATGCGCTTGGGCGAACAAATTGTTTGCTTAAAAGATCCTGCACTTGTGCCTTCACCTCTGCTAGTTCTACCAGAGACATTCTATAAGGCGCGATCGACACTGGATTCACCCCAGGCACCAAGTCAATAATGAATTCCACATCTCTCTCAGGTGGTAATTCACAAATGTCATCAGGAAAAACTTCTGGAAATTCTAACACCACCGGTATACTACTAACTTCAGCGACTTCCTCCACATTCATGGAGAACAACACCATGTAAGTTTGAACATCCCCCGCTCCATCGTTGGCCACATTCTCTTTCAATGGTTCATTTGGAACTACATTTCCACCAAATACTAGCATCTTCTCCTTATAGTCTACAAATATATGGTTAGTAGATGACTAATCCATCCCCAAGATCACATCTAGATGAGCTAAAGGTAGGCAAATCAAATCCGCCATAAAAGATCAACCCTCAATAATTATAGGACACTTCAAACACACCCGAGAGGTGGTTACAGGCTCGTTAGTCGAAGTAGACACCACCATATCATATGGTAACTCCGTCGCACATAACCCCAACCTCTCCACACATGCATGAGATATGAACGAATGCGTGGCACCCGAATCATAGAGTACATCTAGTAGTTTATCAGCAATCAAACACTTACCCTGTATCAAATCGTCGGAGGCAGCAGCTTCTGATCCACTCATAGCAAATACCCGGGAGGGTACCTTTGGTCTTCCACCACTAGTGTTGTTGTTGTTGTTGCTAACATTACCGCTCCTTGTGGAATTAGTGGGTCCACGATTGACGGTGTTGGAATTGGCAGTTACTGTCGGTCTCCCAGTCACCCTACACTCTCGAGCATAATGGCCTACCTTGCCACAAACATAACAACGATTCTCCTGTGTCTGCTGGAGCTGTGGGCAATTCCTCCTAAGATGCGGTCCCCCACACTGAAAGCACTGTACCCCAGTCCCCTTTGACTGGCTCATGTTGGACGTAGCCATAGGTTGTTTTCCTTTGTTGCTAGAATATGGCTTCATCCTCTTACTACTGTTTCCTCTGAAAGGATGGCTTCTCTGTGGTCCTCCAAAGCCTCTAGCTTGCCTCTCCTTCATCTTGTCCTAAAAAATCCTGCACTTTGTCACCAGCTGATTAAAATCCGTGATCTGCATATAGCTAACCGCCTGTTGAATCTCCAATCGAAGCCCATTCTCAAACTGAGCACATAAATCTTCTTCATTCCGAGCATCTTGGTATTGAGGCCAATACTATAGAAGTTCATTAAATTTGGCCATGTATTCCCCAACGGACATGTTTCCCTACTTCAAATCCAGAAATTCCCTTGCCTTCCGTTTCCTGAGATCTCGTGGAAAATAATTTTCCAGAAATTTGTCCTTGAAGGCATTCCAAGGAACCACGCCTCCAGGTGCAGCGAATGAAGGCTTCACGAACTTCCACCAATTCTCGGCTTCTCCTTGGAGCATGAATGTCGCATAAGGGACCTTATGCTCCTCGAGGCAACCCATCGCCTCGAAAATCTTCTCAATCTCCGCTAACCACAACCTAGCACCTTCTGGATCATAGTCCCCACTGAACTTCGGCAGGTGGTTCTTACGGAAAGCCATGAGTCCTCGATACTCCGCCGGCTCCACATCACGTTCCTGCACTAGAGTTTCCAGCACAGCTGTGATGCGGTCTAGGACATCACGATTCTGATCCCTACCACGTCCTGCCATACCTAACCTATAGGGAAGCTATTAGTACCCAAGAAATTCTACTAAGAGAATGTACCACACAGGCTATGACAGTTACAACAATATCCTTCTCTCTATACATACATATACACACAACAATTCTACTGAATCAATTGCACATTCCTGCTTAAGACTAGAAAGTAGAAATACACACAATGTGTGACTTAACGTCACTCCCCGAAACCTACACCCAAGTTTCAGAGATACACAGCATTCACACAGCAAGACCAAAAACAGGTTCACTAGAATCCAACTTTTGCTCTGATACCACCAATTGTGGCGTCCCTAAATAATGACCGGTTTAATAGTAATGATTTAAATAACAAAAATCATGGGAAATTTTTTTTTTCTTTTTTTTTTCGTTTCTTTCTCTTTTTCACAATAATTAAGTTCAAAAGGAAAATCATCACTATAGAGTCCTGAATGGCCAGTTCACAACTCTATTCGGAGTCATTTCTTTCTGATCACGCATAACCTCTAAAATATTTTGCTCTTTCAAAATAAAAGTGTACCAGCCATAATTTTAGGTCGTCACGTGTAAAATAATAAAATAAAATACGGTCGGTAAACTCTCTTGCAAATAAAGTTTGTTAACACATTCTTTTCAAATAACAAGATTAAACATAAGTACATTCATCATCTAAAGCTGTCCAAAATATGGGAGTTTTGCAAAATACATAGTGACATCCAGAGCAAAGGTATCCACTGTGGTGGCTTCAGCCACATGTATACAATCATCAAATTCCTATACAATAAGTCGATACAAAAACCAAAAGAGTAAACCTAACTATTTGTACTAGATACACCCACCCCCAAAAAGTATATAAACCTAGTCTAAGGAGTCGTCTTCTATGATGAAGAACCTCCACTAGTCGCTATCTCTCCAGGACCGCTCTCCTCCGTAGAGTCTACCTCAGATGCCGACATGACGTCCTCGGGAGAATCCACCTTAGGGAGTGGGTCCTCATCACCCTCTAGAAAGTCAAGAGCATCCACAACAGGCTCAGGAGGTAGCTCCTGTGGGTCCTCCTTAGGGTCTTCCTCAAATGACGTCACCTCTATCCCTTGGACTAGCTCGACTAGTCAATATGGAGTAAGTGTAGGTAATATCCACTCCACAGTGCGCTGAAGCGTGCGTGCTGGTTCCTCTGGATGTACCAATGAAGTAGCCGTGAATCGAATCGTGCCCCGGAATCGGCACCTCGCATTGCCTTCGAGGGTCTCCCAAACTCCCTCTAAGCACTCCATCTCCACTCGGTCATGGATTAATTGTGCTGCCATCACGATCTACAAGAAACAAAAGAAAGGGGGTAGACTCTTTCACGAGAGATCTAACTACGGTAGCAACACAATGCATCCTATAACCACTGCATGTAATTAAAGGGTGTGCCTCAAGGCTTTTCATCTCTGGTAATCGATTACACAGCATTGGTAATCGATTACCAGAGGCCAAACTCGAGTTACACAGCTTCAGAACATGGAAACCTGCAATATGCACTGTGTAATCGATTACACATAACTGGTAATCGATTACCAGTGACCTGTTACTCTGTGTAATCGATTACACAGTATTGGTAATCGATTACCAAAGGCCTCCTCAACATACTGTCTCTATTTCTAAGCCTGGTAATCAATTACACCCCTTGGTAATCGATTACCAGAGGCCATCTCAACTTCCTGACCCTATTTTTAGGCCTCGTAATCGACTACACACCCTTGGTAATCGATTACCAGAGGCCATCTTAACTTCCTGTCTTCATTTTTAAGCCTTGTAATCGATTACACACCCTTGGTAATCGAGTACCAGAGGCCATATTCGAAATATCACTCAAGAATCATAGCTGGCCAGCCACCACACAAGCCTCCATGCTTTGTGGTCTTTGTTCTTTAATCGGTTGACTGCCAGGAGCTCGCCTGTTTAGGTACGTCATAGGTTCTCATTGACTGACTATGCCCGGGTTGGGTCGGGATTGGTCAAGCTTGGTTTTGGGCAATAGCACCCCACCTGACATCCCCAAGGTCTCCTGACCCCCGCGACATATCTCCAGGTACCACTCTGTGGTCAACGAATAAAAGTAGGAAGACTGACTCTTCCACACTTTCTCACTTCAAGCTTGTAGGATTATGGGGTACCCGTCATATGTGGTACTCGGTGGCGATCGGGTGATGGTGCAAGTCGACTCTTCACATCTACAAATCACACATAAATCCACCATCCCCAGTTGCCCACCTTCAACTGAGCTCACGTACTCCCACGTAGCCCCTATCCTCGTTCTTCTCAACACTGGGTCCCCATTAATCCCTCCAAGCTTCCACAACATCCAAGCAATTCAACATCCAAACATCATGAACTATCAAAACCAAGAAAACAGGGCAGAGGCAGAAAACTCTGCCCAAAACACAAACCAATACCACAGCTTTCCTTACTCAAATACCCCAGTAACATTTTCTTTGTTCCAATTCTTTTACCGTTGGATCGACTCAAAAATTTTACTGGAGGTCCCTAGTACAAAATTCTAAATTTTGACCGTTGGGATCTGCTAGAAAACGTCTAGAACCCAATATGTACAACCCTTTCCACAACCAGCCATGCATAAGCATTTTCTGCACAAGCACAAAATTCTGCTGCACATTTCAACAGCAAAATTCTGCATAATAGTGCAGATTTTCGAAATCACTCTTGCCTTCATCCAATTTTGCCCAAATTGGATCCTACAAGTCCTAAATCAAGTATAAATCATATCTAAACCAAAGACAAGTTCAGACCAAAGCAACTCAAAATCTAGGTATCTAAAACCCCTCAATTTAGTGGATTTTCAAGGTTTGAGAAGTGAAAATGAGAATGGGGTAATTTTGGAGAAAACTCTCAACTCAAACAAGTCTATAACATTAGTCTAAACTCGCTCAAACTGGTTTTACGAAAAAAAACTCTACCGAATCAAAATTTGACTCCTCAACACCCAATTTACCCTAGAAATGGCTCTTGCCTTCACTTTGGTCACTCATTTTCCTCCTTTGCACAGCCCAAGCTTTCCCACAGTCCTAAATGACATTTCAAACTAGGATTAACTCACTTTAACCTCCAATTACCACAAAATCCAGATTTAGTTTTTCAAACCCTCAAAGCATCACACTTTTCCACTCATATCACTACATTCTCACTTTTCAACCCTAGGTTAACTCTACCCTTCATCTCTATCAGTTTTTCCATCAGCAATTTCAGCACACAAACATCACAAACATCATCATAAAACCCTAAAACAGAATGGGTAAGCTTGACTCACACCCAACATGACAAGTTTAGCATTCTTTCAACAAATTTCTTCACAAATAACTATCATAAAGCATAAACCTAGTAAAACTACCCATCATATCTCCCAAACACCCCATACCCACTTTATGTCAGAAGAAGTCTACCCAAACCTGAAATTTGAAGTTCCACAACGTAGAGGTGCGCTTCACGACTCCGAAAATGGCTTCCTTTCGCGATTTGGAGTAGAAATGGTGTGCAAAGATTGGAGCTTTGATGGGGCTTCAATGGTGAGGAAGAAGAAGGGAATGGCAACGTGAGAGAGAGAGGGAGAAAAGCTTCTGAATTTTTTTTTTGGCTGAGTGAAGAGAGAGAACGTGGCTTTTTAGTTTAAAAGGCTTCCTCTCTTTTTTTTAAAAAAAAAGTTGTGCCACATGTCTTCTTTTGAGTGGAGCAAAAAAGGCCCACCTTTTCTCTTGATGTGACTCATACTCAGCCACAAGAAGAGAAAAATCTGACCTTTTGAAATGCTAAAATCCTGCCTCGGTTTGCGTGTCATTTCTCTAATTCCAGTCCCTCGCGTTTCTCTGCACCCGTATATATATATATATATATATATATATATATATATATATATATATATATATATATATATATATATATATATATATATATCAAAACGCTCAGAATGAAACCCCGAGCATGGTTCAGAGGTTGGTTTTGTTAAATTTTAAGTTGCACGCAAAACGATAATTTTTAGACTAATTAATTGAGAATTAATCTATAACTATCCAGTTATGGATTTCTCTTCGTTAATCAGCCTAACCCGCGTACCTTTCCCCCAATATACCAACTTCTACCAGAAGTATATATATATATATATATATACACTGAATAATACTTATATATAATCATTCAAAAAGCATCGTTTACAAAATCCCGGGTAGAAATTTCCAGGATGTCACATCCACCTTCCAAACCAATTTGTTATCTTTAACTAACCACAATCTTGGGGTACCGACATTCATGTAAAAAATGTAAAGGAACCTCAACGATTTTGTCGACCTTGTGCAATACCTTGTCGTTGGAATCTCTGGCCTTGCTTTCCCTCGTGAACAGTTGTGAGTGGCAGCGGCGAAGAGGATGCACTTACCGATGATGGATATATGGATTGAGTGTAGAGGTCACAGGAGAGAAAGGAGATGAAAAAGCTATAGTCTTGTAGAGATGATGAGATCAAAGAGAAGTTGGACGAAAAAAAGAGCAAAAATAGCAAAAGTTGTTATATTTATGGCAAGTGCCACTGTGTTTTCATTCTGTTCGAAAACATTGAAAACTACTATTTTTTGTTTTCAAGTTTTCACTTCTTTTAGAAAATATTTTCATTGAAATTTTTTTCAAAAATTGAAACAAACGTATTTCTAACCTCATTTTATATTTTAACAAAAATGAAAATGGATAAACCAAGCACCACCTTTAGAATGAAGGAGAGAGAAAGGAGCTTTCTAGCTTGAGCAAAGATAAGAAGTGTTCAAATAAGAGCTTTGGTATCTTTTATATCTCTTTGGTTAGGTTAAAATTCAAATCCAAATTTTGAAATTTCAATGATTTAAAAGATAATTGAAAATAAAAACGATTATGTTTTTACACATTAATAACGCATGATAGAGATTATAAAAAATTGTACATACAAAGATGATGATCATGGCCTGCATGACACCATAATTTATGGAATTGAGGAGGTGTTTCAAAACCAAGTGAGAAGTTTCAATATAACTTTATATTTTAATCATAAAAATGTCTCATTTCAAATAAACTCAATAAGACATTTTCAGGGGGCATCTATTGGGAGTATTCAAATATTATTTTCGACATAATAATTTGAAATTTCTTTCGACGCAAGATTCAAGTTGTTAAAGGAAGAAGCTAGTGATCAATATCAAGAATATAGAATCGATTAAAAGACATGTAAAGATAACAAATAATTGAAGGATATATTATTCGATTCAATATTTATAAGGAAAAGGCCATATATAATTACTAAGGTATGTGATTCGAAAATGAATGAATTCAAAAATTAATATTTAGACGATAGTTAAAGAGGGATTGGATGAGAAGAAACGTGTTACAAGTGGCAAGATCTAAAGAAGTCATTTGATGATTGATGTGCCATTATTTTCTCCTATTTCTTAAACCTTTGTGCACCATTTTAATTACTGATTAGTCTTAATTGTCAAATTAATTAGGTAGTTTTATTATTTGGGCTCATTCAGCTAATTTGATGTTTTTAATCTAATTTTAGGAATTAATGAAGCATTGAGCTTAATCCGGATTTTGGTTGTGGACTTATAGAGGGCAAATAAAGCAACGTTTACCTTAGTTAATTTCGAATTAGGAGATTGCAATTTTATTTTTATGATGTTCAGTGTTTATTTCATTTTGGGCCAAAATAATGTAATAGGGCCCAGATACTCTGAGTGACCCTTATAAATAGTAGCCTTGGGATTCGTGTAAGGGCAATTTTGATTCCATTACGCAGAGCATAGGGTTTTAGGGTTTTACGTTTTTATCTTTGGATTACTATTCACATTAAGGCATTTTGCATTTCTCTGCTTTCAATTGCAATTTCGTTTTTTCTGTTCCTTCTTCTGCTCTCATTTACGTTTTATGCCTTTAGCTTCATTTACGTTTCTACTTCTAGTTTCATTTACGTTTTCTGCTTTTGTTGAAATTATGGAAGGCTAAATTTCTGATGTTGTTTCCTTTTGAGGACGAAGCTTAACTCTCTTCAAGGTTCTATTTATAACGTAGCTTCCTGGAAGTTTTCCCTTCACCAATTAACCCACATTCGTTAACGTTAATCTATGCATGCTTCATGTTCGATTAATTGCCTCTGAGCTTAACTTACGTTCATGCTTAATGAACGAAGGGTTAATTGGTGTATGTGTTGCCTAATCACGTATTGACAACCCTAAGTTGATTTTCGCTTAGTAAATTAAAATAGGGTTGGATTAAGTGGTTAACTGTTAAGGATGAATTCTTCATAACCTAGGACAAGAGAATGGCTTCTGAATCAGATGAAACAACACGTTTTTACTATTATTAAATTTGTATTCCAGTTCGCTTGTTCTTTAATTCACACAACAAACAACCCCACCCCCCACCCCCCCCCCCCCATTGTTACTATTACTGCAAGTATAATATGAACATTTGGTTTATCATTGCTCGTTGGGAAACGACCTAGGATCACTTCCTAGTTACTGCATTTTAATGTTTATTTGATTCGGGTACGGCCTCGATCAATGATCGAAGACACATGTTGCCATTTGTTTTGAAGACCATTTTATTTATGTTTTTCTATTAATAGGCAAGAATCTGTTGGTTTTATTTGGTTATGAACGTTTGTGACGTAGCTCCTATGTGAAGCTTGTAGGCCTTGGATCTTCTTCATCAATGGAGTTCTTTGCTTCTTGAATATCAATGGCAGCAGAATGGAGAAGAATAATAGTTGAGAGGAGATGCCACTTCAAGGAGAAGATGAATCAAGAAGAAGCTCACCACCATAGGAAGCCATGGATGAGAGCTTGAAGGTAGAAGAAGAAGAATGGAGGGAAAAGGAGAGAGGGAGCATGAATGATCAAAGTTAAAAACATGCACACACATGGCCTCTATTTATAGCCTTAGTGTCACACAAAATTGGAGGAAAATTTGAATTTCTATTCAAATTTCACTTGCATTTGAAATTGAATTTGTGGAGCCAAATTTTGGAGCCAAAATTTCACTAATTATGATTAGTGAATTTTAGCTATGGTTCAGCCAACTAATCCAAGATTAAGTACAAGATTCTCCACTAAGTGTGCTTAGGTGTCATAAGGCATGTAAAGCATGAAGGGCATGCACAAAGTGTGTCTATATGATGTGGTAATGGGGTGTAGCAAGCAAATGCTCACCTCCCCCTCTAAAATTTAATTGGATTGGGACCCAATCCAATTAAATTTATTTCCAACCACACACATCAAATATTCACTTAATGCATGTGAAATTACAAAACTACCCCTAATACAAAAACTTGTCTAGGTGCCCTAAAATACATGGGCTGAAAAATCCTACATTTCTAGGGCACCTTACCTATATTGTGGAGCCCTAAATACAAGGCCAAAAAAATAATGAAATCTTAATCTAATATGTAAAAAGATAAGTGGGCTCATACTTATCCCATGGGCCCGAAATCTATCCTAAGGCTCATGAGACTCTAGGCTCGCTGCATCTCGACCCAATCTTCTG